>NW_024430587.1:0-89308 GCF_017639785.1 Mesocricetus auratus
TTTGAAACTACATGCTTAACTTCTTCAAAACTAACGATACAACACTGTGTGCAAACTACATGCTTAACGTCTTCAAAACTAACGATACAACACTGTGTGTGAAACCACATGCTTAACTTCTTCAAAACTAACGATACAACACTGTGTGTGAAACTACATGCTTAACTTCTTCAAAACTAACGATACAACACTCTGTGTCAAACTACATTCTTAACGTCTTCATGAGAACTAACGATACAACACTGTGTGAAGCCACATGCTTACCTTCTTCAAAACAAACGATACAACACTGTGTGTGAAACTACAAGCTTAACTTCTTCAAAACTAACGATACAACACTGTGTGTGAAAGTACATGCTTAACATCTTCAAAACTAACGATACAACAGTGTGTGTGAAACTGCATTCTTAACTTCTTCAAAACTAACGATAAAACACTGTGTTTGAAACTACATGCTTAACTACTTCAAAACTAATGTCATTAAACTGTGTGTGAAACTACATGCTTATCTTCTTCAAAACTAACCATACAACACTGTGTGTGAAACTACATGCTTAACTTCTTCAAAACTAACGATACAACACTGTGTGTGAAACTATGTGCTTAACTTCATGAGAACGTAACCATATAACACTGTATGTAGCAACTATGTGCTTAACTTCTTCGAGAACTAACGATACAACACTGTGTTTGAAACTATGTGCTTAACTTCTTCAAAACTAACGATACAACACTGTGTGTGAAACTACATGCTTAACTTCTTCAAAACTAACGATACAACACTGTGTGTGAAACTATGTGCTTAACTTTATGAGAACTACCATATAACACTTATTAGAAACTGCGTGCTTATCTTCTTCGAAACTAAGGATACAACACTGTATGTGAAACCACATGCTTCACTTCTTCAAAACTAAGGTTAAAACAACGTGTGTGAAACTATGTGCTTAACTACATGAAATCTACCTATATAACAATATATGAGAAACTACGTACTTAACATCATGAAAACTAACGATACAACACTGTGTTTGTAACTACATGCTTAACTACTTCAAAACTAATGACATTAAACTGTGTGTGAAACTACATGCTTAACTTCTTCAAAACAAACGATACAACACTGTGTGTGAAAGTACATGCTTAACATCTTCAAAACTAACGATACAACAGTGTGTGTGAAACTACATTCTTAACTTCTTCAAAACTAACGATACAACACTGTGTTTGAAACTACATGCTTAACTACTTCAAAACTAATGTCATTAAACTGTGTGTGAAACTACATGCTTATCTTCTTCAAAACTAACCATACAACACTGTGTGTGAAACTACATGCTTAACTTCTTCAAAACTAACGATACAACACTGTGTGTGAAACTATGTGCTTAAGTACATGAAATCTTACCATATAACTCTATATGAGGCACTACGTACTTAACATCATGAAAACTAACGATACAACACTGTGTTTGTAACTACATGCTTAACTACTTCAAAACTAATGACATTAAACTGTGTGTGAAACTACATGCTTAACTTCTTCAAAACAAACGATACAACACTGTGTGTGAAACTACAAGCTTAACTTCTTCAAAACTAACGATACAACACTGTGTGTGAAACTATTTGCTTATCTTCATGAGAAGGTACCATATGACACTGTATTAGCATCTATGTGCTTATCTTCTTCGAAACTAAGGATACAGCACTCTGTGTGAAACTATGTGCTTAACTTCTTCAAAACTAACGACACAACACTGTGTGTGAAACCACATGCTTAACTTCTTCAAACCTAACCATACAACAATGTGAGTGAAACCACATGCTTCACTTCTTCAAAACTAAGGTTAAAACACCGTGTGAGAAACTACATGCTTAACTACATGAAATCTACCTGATATAACAACTATATGAGAAACTACGTACTTAACATCATGAAAACTAACGATACAACACTGTGTGTGAAACTACATGCTTAACTTCTTCAAAACTAACCATACAACACTATGTGTGAAACTATGTGCTTAAGTACATGAAATCTTACCAAATAACTCTATATGAGACACTACGTACTTAACATCATGAAAACTAACGATACAACACTGTGTTTGAAACTACATGCTTAACTACTTCAAAACTAATGTCATTAAACTGTGTGTGAAACTACATGCTTATCTTCTTCAAAACAAACGATACAACACTGTGTGTGAAACTACATGCTTAACTTCTTCAAAACTAACCATACAACACTGTGTGTGAAACCACATGCTTAACTTCTTCAAAATTAACCATACAACACTGTGTTTGAAACTACATGCTTAACTTCTTCAAAACTAACGATACAACACTATGTGTCAAACTACATTCTTAACGTCTTCAAAACTAACGATACAACACTGTGTGTGAAACTACATGCTTAACTTCTTCAAAACTAACCATACAACACTGTGTGTGAAACCACATGCTTAACTTCTTCAAAATTAACCATACAGCACTGTGTTTGAAACTACATGCTTAACTTCTTCAAAACTAACGATACAACACTGTGTCAAACTACATTCTTAACGTCTTCAAAACTAACGATACAACACTGTGTGTGAAGCCACATGCTTACCTTCTTCAAAACAAACGATACAACACTGTGTGTGAAACTACAAGCTTAACTTCTTCAAAACTAACGATACAACACTCTGAGTGATACTATGTGCTTATCTTCATGAGAACGTACCATATGACAGTGTATTAGCATCTATGTGCTTATCTTCTCGAAACTAACGATACAACACTGTGTGTGAAACTGCATGTGCTTAACTTCTTCAAAACTAACGATACAACACTGTGTGTGAAACTACATGCTTAACTATCTTCAAAACTAACGTCATACAACACTGTGTGTGAAACTGCATGCTTAACTTCTTCAAAACTAACGATACAACACTGTGTTTGAAACTACATGCTTAACTACTTCAAAACTAATGACATTAACACTGTGTGTGAAACAACATGCTTATCTTCTTCAAAACTAACGATACAACACTGTGTGTGAAACTATGTGCTTAACTTCATGAGAACGTACCATATGACACTGTATTAGCATCTATGTGCTTAACTTCTTCGAAACTAAGGATACAACACTCTGTTTGAAACTATGTGCTTAACTTCTTCAAAACTAACGATACAACACTGGGTGTGAAACCACATGCTTAACTTCTTCAAAACTAACGATACAACACTGTGTGTGAAACTATGTGCTTAACTTTATGAGAACCTACCATATAACACTCTATTAGAAACTGCGTGCTTATCTTCTTCGAAACTAAGGATACAACACTGTATGTGAAACCACATGCTTCACTTCTTCAAAACTAAGGTTAAAACAACATGTGTGAAACTATGTGCTTAACTACATGAAATCTACCTATATAATAATATATGAGAAACTACGTACTTAACATCATGAAAACTAACGATACAACACTGTGTTTGTAACTACATGCTTAACTACTTCAAAACTAATGACATTAAACTGTGTGTGAAACTACATGCTTAACTTCTTCAAAACAAACGATACAACACTGTGTGTGAAAGTACATGCTTAACATCTTCAAAACTAACGATACAACAGTGTGTGTGAAACTACATTCTTAACTTCTTCAAAACTAACGATACAACACTGTGTTTGAAACTACATGCTTAACTACTTCAAAGCTAATGTCATTAAACTGTGTGTGAAACTACATGCTTATCTTCATCAAAACTAACCATACAACACTGTGTGTGAAACTACATGCTTATCTTCTTCAAAACTAACGATACAACACTGTGTGTGAAACTATGTGCTTATCTTCATGAGAACGTACCATATGACACTGTATTAGCATCTATGTGCTTATCTTCTTCGAAACTAAGGATACAGCACTCTGTGTGAAACTATGTGCTTAACTTCTTCAAAACTAACGACACAACACTGTGTGTGAAAGTACATGCTTAACATCTTCAAAACTAACGATACAACATTGTGTGTCAAACTATATTCTTAACTTCTTCAAAACTAACGATAAAACACTGTGTTTGAAACTACATGTTTAACTACTTCAAAACTAATGACATTAAACTGTGTGTGAAACTACATGCTTATCTTCTTCAAAACAAACGATACAACACTGTGTGTGAAACTACATGCTTAACTTCTTCAAAACTAACCATACAACACTGTGTGTGAAACTACATGCTTAACTTCTTCAAAACTAACGATACAACACTGTGTGTGAAACTATGTGCTTAAGTACATGAAATCTTACCATATAACTCTATATGAGTCACTACGTACTTAACATCATGAAAACTAAGGATACAACACTGTGTTTGTAAACTACATGCTTAACTACTTCAAAACTAATGACATTAAACTGTGTGTGAAACTACATGCTTAACTTCTTCAAAACAAACGATACAACACTGTGTGTGAAACTACAAGCTTAACTTCTTCAAAACTAACGATACAACACTGTGTGTGAAAGTATGTGCTTATCTTCATGAGAACGTAACCATATGACACTGTATTAGCATCTATGTGCTTATCTTCTTCAAAACTAAGGATACAACACTCTGTGTGAAACTATGTGCTTAACTTCTTCAAAACTAACGATACAACACTGTGTGTGAAAGTACATGCTTAACATCTTCAAAACTAACGATACAACAGTGTGTGTGAAACTGCATTCTTAACTTCTTCAAAACTAATGATAAAACACTGTGTTTGAAACTACATGCTTAACTACTTCAAAACTAATGACATTAAACTGTGTGTGAAACTACATGCTTATCTTCTTCAAAACTAACGATACTACACTGTGTGTGAAACCACATGCTTAACTTCTTCAAAACTAACGATACAACACTGTGTGTGTAACTATGTGCTTAACTTCATGAGAACGTACCATATAACACTGTATTAGCATCTATGTGCTTAACTTCTTCGAAACTAAGGATACAACACTCTGTTTGAAACTATGTGCTTAACTTCTTCAAAACTAACGATACAACACTGTGTGTGAAACCACATGCTTAACTTCTTCAAAACTAACGATACAACACTGTGTGTGAAACTATGTGCTTAACTTTATGAGAACCTACCATATAACACTCTATTAGAAACTGCGTGCTTATCTTCTTCGAAACTGAAGATACAACACTGTATGTGAAACCACATGCTTCACTTCTTCAAAACTAAGGTTAAAACAACGTGTGTGAAACTATGTGCTTATCTACATGAAATCTACCTATATAACAATATATGAGAAACTACGTACTTAACATCATGAAAACTAACGATACAACACTGTGTTTGTAATTACATGCTTAACTACTTCAAAACTAATGACATTAAACTGTGTGTGAAACTACATGCTTAACTTCTTCAAAACAAACGATACAACACTGTGTGTGAAAGTACATGCTTAACATCTTCAAAACTAACGATACAACAGTGTGTGTGAAACTACATTCTTAACTTCTTCAAAACTAACGATACAACACTGTGTTTGAAACTACATGCTTAACTACTTCAAAACTAATGACATTAAACTGTGTGTGAAACTACATGCTTAACTTCTTCAAAACAAACGATACAACACTGTGTGTGAAACTACATGCTTAACTTCTTCAAAACTAACCATACAACACTGTGTGTGAAACCACATGCTTAACTTCTTCAAAATTAACCATACAACACTGTGTTTGAAACTACATGCTTAACTTCTTCAAAACTAACGATACAACACTATGTGTGAAACTACATTCTTAACGTCTTCAAAACTAACGATACAACACTGTGTGTGAAGCCACATGCTTACCTTCTTCAAAACAAACGATACAACACTGTGTGTGAAACTACAAGCTTAACTTCTTCAAAACTAACGATACAACACTCTGTGTGAAACTATGTGCTTATCTTCATGAGAACGTACCATATGACACTGTATTAGCATCTATGTGCTTATCTTCTTCGAAACTAAGGATACAACACTCTGTGTGAAACTATGTGCTTAACTTCTTCAAAACTAACGATACAACACTGTGTGTGAAAGTACATGCTTAACATCTTCAAAACTAACGATACAACAGTGTGTGTGAAACTGCATTCTTAACTTCTTCAAAACTAACGATAAAACACTGTGTGTGAAACTACATGCTTAACTACTTCAAAACTAATGACATTAAACTGTGTGTGAAACTACATGCTTATCTTCTTCAAAACTAACCATGCAACACTGTGTGTGAAACTACATGCTTATCTTCTTCAAAACTAACGATACAACACTGTGTGTGAAACTATGTGCTTAACTTCATGAGAACGTACCATATAACACTGTATTAGCATCTATGTGCTTAACTTCTTCGAAACTAAGGATACAACACTCTGTGTGAAACTATGTGCTTAACTTCTTCAAAACTAACGATACAATACTGTGTGTGAAACTATGTGCTTAACTTTATGCGAACCTACCATATAACACTCTATTAGAAACTGCGTGCTTATCTTCTTCGAAACTAAGGATACAACACTGTATGTGAAACCACATGCTTCACTTCTTCAAAACTAAGGTTAAAACAACGTGTGTGAAACTATGTGCTTAACTACATGAAATCTACCTATATAACAATATATGAGAAACTACGTACTTAACATCATGAAAACTAACGATACAACACTGTGTTTGTAACTACATGCTTAACTACTTCAAAACTAATGACATTAAACTGTGTGTGAAACTACATGCTTAACTTCTTCAAAACAAACGATACAACACTGTGTGTGAAAGTACATGCTTAACATCTTCAAAACTAACGATACAACAGTGTGTGTGAAACTACATTCTTAACTTCTTCAAAACTAACGATACAACACTGTGTTTGAAACTACATGCTTAACTACTTCAAAACTAATGTCATTAAACTGTGTGTGAAACTACATGCTTATCTTCTTCAAAACTAACCATACAACACTGTGTGTGAAACTACATGCTTAACTTCTTCAAAACTAACGATACAACACTGTGTGTGAAACTATGTGCTTAAGTACATGAAATCTTACCATATAACTCTATATGAGGCACTACGTACTTAACATCATGAAAACTAACGATACAACACTGTGTTTGTAACTACATGCTTAACTACTTCAAAACTAATGACATTAAACTGTGTGTGAAACTACATGCTTAACTTCTTCAAAACAAACGATACAACACTGTGTGTGAAACTACAAGCTTAACTTCTTCAAAACTAACGATACAACACTGTGTGTGAAAGTATGTGCTTATCTTCATGAGAACGTACCATATGACACTGTATTAGCATCTATGTGCTTATCTTCTTCGAAACTAAGGATACAACACTCTGTGTGAAACTATGTGCTTAACTTCTTCAAAACTAACGATACAACACTGTGTGTGAAAGTACATGCTTAACATCTTCAAAACTAACGATACAACAGTGTGTGTGAAACTGCATTCTTAACTTCTTCAAAACTAATGATAAAACACTGTGTTTGAAACTACATGCTTAACTACTTCAAAACTAATGACATTAAACTGTGTGTGAAACTACATGCTTATCTTCTTCAAAACTAACGATACTACACTGTGTGTGAAACTACAAGGTTAACTTCTTCAAAACTAACGATACAACACTCTGTGTGAAACTATGTGCTTAATTTCATGAGAACGTACCATATAACACTGTATTAGCATCTATGTGCTTAACTTCTTCGAAACTAAGGATACAACACTCTGTTTGAAACTATGTGCTTAACTTCTTCAAAACTAACGATACAACACTGTGTGTGAAACCACATGCTTAACTTCTTCAAAACTAACGATACAACACTGTGTGTGAAACTATGTGCTTAACTTTATGAGAACCTACCATATAACACTCTATTAGAAACTGCGTGCTTATCTTCTTCGAAACTAAAGATACAACACTGTATGTGAAACCACATGCTTCACTTCTTCAAAACTAAGGTTAAAACAACGTGTGTGAAACTATGTGCTTATCTACATGAAATCTACCTATATAACAATATATGAGAAACTACGTACTTAACATCATGAAAACTAACGATACAACACTGTGTTTGTAACTACATGCTTAACTACTTCAAAACTAATGACATTAAACTGTGTGTGAAACTACATGCTTAACTTCTTCAAAACAAACGATACAACACTGTGTGTGAAAGTACATGCTTAACATCTTCAAAACTAACGATACAACAGTGTGTGTGAAACTACATTCTTAACTTCTTCAAAACTAACGATACAACACTGTGTTTGAAACTACATGCTTAACTACTTCAAAACTAATGACATTAACACTGTGTGTGAAACTACATGCTTAACTTCTTCAAAACTAACGATACAACACTGTGTGTGAAACTACATGCTTAACTTCTTCAAAACTAACCATACAACACTGTGTGTGAAACCACATGCTTAACTTCTTCAAAATTAACCATACAACACTGTGTTTGAAACTACATGCTTAACTTCTTCAAAACTAACGATACAACACTATGTGTGAAACTACATTCTTAACGTCTTCAAAACTAACGATACAACACTGTGTGTGAAGCCACATGCTTACCTTCTTCAAAACAAACGATACAACACTGTGTGTGAAACTACAAGGTTAACTTCTTCAAAACTAACGATACAACACTCTGTGTGAAACTATGTGCTTATCTTCATGAGAACGTACCATATGACACTGTATTAGCATCTATGTGCTTATCTTCTTCGAAACTAAGGATACAACACTCTGTGTGAACTATGTGCTTAACTTCTTCAAAACTAACGATACAACACTGTGTGTGAAAGTACATGCTTAACTTCTTCAAAACTAACGATACAACAGTGTGTGTGAAACTGCATTCTTAACTTCTTCAAAACTAACGATAAAACACTGTGTGTGAAACTACATGCTTAACTACTTCAAAACTAATGACATTAAACTGTGTGTGAAACTACATGCTTATCTTCTTCAAAACTAACGATACTACACTGTGTATGAAACCACATGCTTAACTTCTTCAAAACTAACGATACAACACTGTGTGTGTAACTATGTGCTTAACTTCATGAGAACGTACCATATAACACTGTATTAGCATCTATGTGCTTAACTTTTTCGAAACTAAGGATACAACACTCTGTTTGAAACTATGTGCTTAACTTCTTCAAAACTAACGATACAACACTGTGTGTGAAACTATGTGCTTAATTTTATGAGAACCTACCATATAACACTCTATTAGAAACTGCATGCTTATCTTCTTCGAAACTAAGGATATAACACTGTATGTGAAACCACATGCTTCACTTCTTCAAAACTAAGGTTAAAACAACGTGTGTGAAACTATGTGCTTAACTACATGAAATCTACCTATATAACAATATATGAGAAACTACGTACTTAACATCATGAAAACTAACGATACAACACTGTGTTTGTAACTACATGCTTAACTACTTCAAAACTAATGACATTAAACTGTGTGTGAAACTACATGCTTAACTTCTTCAAAACAAACTATACAACACTGTGTGTGAAAGTACATGCTTAACATCTTCAAAACTAACGATACAACAGTGTGTGTGAAACTACATTCTTAACTTCTTCAAAACTAACGATACAACACTGTGTTTGAAACTACATGCTTAACTACTTCAAAACTAATGTCATTAAACTGTGTGTGAAACTACATGCTTATCTTCTTCAAAACTAACCATACAACACTGTGTGTGAAACTACATGCTTAACTTCTTCAAAACTAACGATACAACACTGTGTGTGAAACTATGTGCTTAAGTACATGAAATCTTACCATATAACTCTATATGAGGCACTACGTACTTAACATCATGAAAACTAAGGATACAACACTGTGTTTGTAACTACATGCTTAACTACTTCAAAACTAATGACATTAAACTGTGTGTGAAACTACATGCTTAACTTCTTCAAAACAAACGATACAACACTGTGTGTGAAACTACAAGCTTAACTTCTTCAAAACTAACGATACAACACTGTGTGTGAAACTATGTGCTTATCTTCATGAGAACGTACCATATGACACTGTATTAGCATCTATGTGCTTATCTTCTTCAAAACTAAGGATACAACACTCTGTGTGAAACTATGTGCTTAACTTCTTCAAAACTAACGATACAACACTGTGTGTGAAAGTACATGCTTAACTTCTTCAAAACTAACGATACAACACTGTGTGTGAAACTACATTCTTAACTTCTTCAAAACTAACGATAAAACACTGTGTTTGAAACTACATGCTTAACTACTTCAAAACTAATGACATCAACACTGTGTGTGAAACTACATGCTTAACTTCTTCAAAACTAACGATACAACACTGTGTGTGAAACTACATGCTTAACTTCTTCAAAACTAACGATACAACACTGTGTGTGAAACTATGTGCTTAACTTCATGAGAACGTACCATATGACACTGTATTAGCATCTATGTGCTTATCTTCTTCGAAACTAAGGCTACAACCCTCTTTGTGAACTATGTGCTTAACTTCTTCAAAACTAACGATACAACACTGTGTGTGAAACTACATGCTTAACTTCTTCAAAACTAACGATACAACAGTGTGTGTGAAACTGCATTCTTAACTTCTTCAAAACTAACGATAAAACACTGTGTGTGAAACTACATGCTTAACTACTTCAAAACTAATGACATTAAACTGTGTGTGAAACTACATGCTTATCTTCTTCAAAACTAACGATACAACACTGTGTGTGAAACCACATGCTTAACTTCTTCAAAACTAACGATACAACACTGTGTGTGTAACTATGTGCTTAACTTCATGAGAACGTACCATATAACACTGTATTAGCATCTATGTGCTTAACTTCTTCGAAACTAAGGATACAACACTGTGTGTGAAACCACATGCTTAACTTCTTCAAAACTAACGATACAACACTGTGTGTGAAACTATGTGCTTAACTTTATGAGAACCTACCATATAACACTCTATTAGAAACTGCGTGCTTATCTTCTTCGAAACTAAGGATACAACACTGTATGTGAAACCACATGCTTCACTTCTTCAAAACTACCGTTAAAACAACGTGTGTGAAACTATGTGCTTCACTACATGAAATCTACCTATATAACAATATATGAGAAACTACGTACTTAATATCATGAAAACTAACGATACAACACTGTGTTTGTAACTACATGCTTAACTACTTCAAAACTAATGACATTAAACTGTGTGTGAAACTACATGCTTAACTTCTTCAAAACAAACGATACAACACTGTGTGTGAAAGTACATGCTTAACATCTTCAAAACTAACGATACAACAGTGTGTGTGAAACTACATTCTTAACTTCTTCAAAACTAACGATACAACACTGTGTTTGAAACTACATGCTTAACTACTTCAAAACTAATGTCATTAAACTGTGTGTGAAACTACATGCTTATCTTCTTCAAAACTAACCATACAACACTGTGTGTGAAACTACATGCTTAACTTCTTCAAAACTAACGATACAACACTGTGTGTGAAACTATGTGCTTAAGTACATGAAATCTTACCATATAACTCTATATGAGGCACTACGTACTTAACATCATGAAAACTAACGATACAACACTGTGTTTGTAACTACATGCTTAACTACTTCAAAACTAATGACATTAAACTGTGTGTGAAACTACATGCTTAACTTCTTCAAAACAAACGATACAACACTGTGTGTGAAACTACAAGCTTAACTTCTTCAAAACTAACGATACAACACTGTGTGTGAAAGTATGTGCTTATCTTCATGAGAACGTACCATATGACACTGTATTAGCATCTATGTGCTTATCTTCTTCAAAACTAATGGATACAACACTCTGTGTGAAACTATGTGCTTAACTTCTTCAAAACTAACGATACAACACTGTGTGTGAAAGTACATGCTTAAGATCTTCAAAACTAACGATACAACAGTGTGTGTGAAACTGCATTCTTAACTTCTTCAAAACTAATGATAAAACACTGTGTTTGAAACTACATGCTTAACTACTTCAAAACTAATGACATTAAACTGTGTGTGAAACTACATGCTTATCTTCTTCAAAACTAACGATACTACACTGTGTGTGAAACTACAAGGTTAACTTCTTCAAAACTAACGATACAACACTCTGTGTGAAACTATGTGCTTAATTTCATGAGAACGTACCATATGACACTGTATTAGCATCTATGTGCTTATCTTCTTCGAAACTAAGGATACAACACTCTGTGTGAACTATGTGCTTAACTTCTTCAAAACTAACGATACAACACTGTGTGTGAAAGTACATGCTTAACTTCTTCAAAACTAACGATACAACAGTGTGTGTGAAACTGCATTCTTAACTTCTTCAAAACTAACGATAAAACACTGTGTGTGAAACTACATGCTTAACTACTTCAAAACTAATGACATTAAACTGTGTGTGAAACTACATGCTTATCTTCTTCAAAACTAACGATACTACACTGTGTGTGAAACCACATGCTTAACTTCTTCAAAACTAACGATACAACACTGTGTGTGTAACTATGTGCTTAACTTCATGAGAACGTACCATATAACACTGTATTAGCATCTATGTGCTTAACTTCTTCGAAACTAAGGATACAACACTCTGTTTGAAACTATGTGCTTAACTTCTTCAAAACTAACGATACAACACTGTGTGTGAAACTATGTGCTTAACTTTATGAGAACCTACCATATAACACTCTATTAGAAACTGCGTGCTTATCTTCTTCGAAACTAAGGATACAACACTGTATGTGAAACCACATGCTTCACTTCTTCAAAACTAAGGTTAAAACAACGTGTGTGAAACTATGTGCTTAACTACATGAAATCTACCTATATAACAATATATGAGAAACTACGTACTTAACATCATGAAAACTAACGATACAACACTGTGTTTGTAACTACATGCTTAACTACTTCAAAACTAATGACATTAAACTGTGTGTGAAACTACATGCTTAACTTCTTCAAAACAAACGATACAACACTGTGTGTGAAAGTACATGCTTAACATCTTCAAAACTAACGATACAACAGTGTGTGTGAAACTACATTCTTAACTTCTTCAAAACTAACGATACAACACTGTGTTTGAAACTACATGCTTAACTACTTCAAAACTAATGTCATTAAACTGTGTGTGAAACTACATGCTTATCTTCTTCAAAACTAACCATACAACACTGTGTGTGAAACTACATGCTTAACTTCTTCAAAACTAACGATACAACACTGTGTGTGAAACTATGTGCTTAAGTACATGAAATCTTACCATATAACTCTATATGAGGCACTACGTACTTAACATCATGAAAACTAACGATACAACACTGTGTTTGTAACTACATGCTTAACTACTTCAAAACTAATGACATTAAACTGTGTGTGAAACTACATGCTTAACTTCTTCAAAACAAACGATACAACACTGTGTGTGAAACTACAAGCTTAACTTCTTCAAAACTAACGATACAACACTGTGTGTGAAACTATGTGCTTATCTTCATGAGAACGTACCATATGACACTGTATTAGCATCTATGTGCTTATCTTCTTCGAAACTAAGGATACAACACTCTGTGTGAAACTATGTGCTTAACTTCTTCAAAACTAACGATACAACACTGTGTGTGAAACTACATGCTTAACTTCTTCAAAACTAACGATACAACACTGTGTGTGAAACTACATGCTTAACTTCTTCAAAACTAACGATAAAACACTGTGTTTGAAACTACATGCTTAACTACTTCAAAACTAATGACATTAACACTGTGTGTGAAACTACATGCTTAACTTCTTCAAAACTAACGATACAACACTGTGTGTGAAACTACATGCTTAACTTCTTCAAAACTAACGATACAACACTCTGTGTGAAACTATGTGCTTAACTTCATGAGAACGTACCATATAACACTGTATTAGCATCTATGTGCTTATCTTCTTCGAAACTAAGGATACAACACTGTGTGTGAAACTATGTGCTTAACTTCTTCAAAACTAACGATACAACACTGTGTGTGAAAGTACATGCTTAACTTCTTCAAAACTAACGATACAACACTGTGTGTGAAACTGCATTCTTAACTTCTTCAAAACTAACGATAAAACACTGTGTTTGAAACTACATGCTTAACTACTTCAAAACTAATGACATTAACACTGTGTGTGAAACTACATGCTTATCTTCTTCAAAACTAACGATACAACACTGTGTGTGAAACCACATGCTTAACTTCTTCAAAACTAACGATACAACACTGTGTGTGAAACTATGTGCTTAACTTCATGAGTACGTACCATATAACACTGTATTAGCATCTATGTGCTTAACTTCTTCGAAACTAAGGATACAACACTCTGTTTGAAACTATGTGCTTAACTTCTTCAAAACTAACGATACAACACTGTGTGTGAAACTATGTGCTTAACTTTATGAGAACCTACCATATAACACTCTATTAGAAACTGCGTGCTTATCTTCTTCGAAACTAAGGATACAACACTGTATGTGAAACCACATGCTTCACTTCTTCAAAACTAAGGTTAAAACAACGTGTGTGAAACTATGTGCTTAACTACATGAAATCTACCTATATAACAATATATGAGAAACTACGTACTTAACATCATGAAAACTAACGATACAACACTGTGTTTGTAACTACATGCTTAACTACTTCAAAACTAATGACATTAAACTGTGTGTGAAACTACATGCTTAACTTCTTCAAAACAAACGATACAACACTGTGTGTGAAAGTACATGCTTAACATCTTCAAAACTAACGATACAACAGTGTGTGTGAAACTACATTCTTAACTTCTTCAAAACTAACGATACAACACTGTGTTTGAAACTACATGCTTAACTACTTCAAAACTAATGTCATTAAACTGTGTGTGAAACTACATGCTTATCTTCTTCAAAACTAACCATACAACACTGTGTGTGAAACTACATGCTTAACTTCTTCAAAACTAACGATACAACACTGTGTGTGAAACTATGTGCTTAAGTACATGAAATCTTACCATATAACTCTATATGAGGCACTACGTACTTAACATCATGAAAACTAACGATACAACACTGTGTTTGTAACTACATGCTTAACTACTTCAAAACTAATGACATTAAACTGTGTGTGAAACTACATGCTTAACTTCTTCAAAACAAACGATACAACACTGTGTGTGAAACTACAAGCTTAACTTCTTCAAAACTAACGATACAACACTGTGTGTGAAACTATGTGCTTATCTTCATGAGAACGTACCATATGACACTGTATTAGCATCTATGTGCTTATCTTCTTCGAAACTAAGGATACAACACTCTGTGTGAAACTATGTGCTTAACTTCTTCAAAACTAACGATACAACACTGTGTGTGAAACTACATGCTTAACTTCTTCAAAACTAACCATACAACAATGTGTGTGAAACTACATGCTTAACTTCTTCAAAACTAATGATAAAACACTGTGTGTGAAACTACATGCTTAACTACTTCAAAACTAACTGATATAACACTGTGTGTGAAACTACATGCTTAACTTCTTCAAAACTAACGATACAACACTGTGTGTGAAACTACATGCTTAACTTCTTCAAAACTAACGATACAACACTGTGTGTGAAACTATGTGCTTAACTTCATGAGAACGTACCATATGACACTGTATTAGCATCTATGTGCTTATCTTCTTCAAAACTAAGGATACAACACTGTGTGTGAAACTACATGCTTAACTTCTTCAAAACTAACGATACAACACTGTGTGTGAAACTACATGCTTAACTTCTTCAAAACTAACGATACAACACTGTGTGTGAAACTACATGCTTAACTTCTTCAAAACTAACGATAAAACACTGTGTGTGAAACTACATGCTTAACTTCTTCAAAACTAATGACATACAACACTGTGTGTGAAACTACATGCTTATCTTCTTCAAAACTAACGATACAACACTGTGTGTGAAACCACATGCTTAACTTCTTCAAAACTAACGATACAACACTGTGTGTGAAACTATGTGCTTATCTTCATGAGAACGTACCATATAACACTGTATTAGCATCTATGTGCTTAACTTCTTCGAAACTAAGGATACAACACTCTGTGTGAAACTATGTGCTTAACTTCTTCAAAACTAACGATACAACACTGTGTGTGAAACTATGTGCTTAACTTTATGAGAACTACCATATAACACTGTATTAGAAACTGCGTGCTTATCTTCTTCGAAACTAAGGATACAACACTGTATGTGAAACCACATGCTTCACTTCTTCAAAACTAAGGTTAAAACAACGTGTGTGAAACTATGTGCTTAACTACATGAAATCTACCTATATAACAATATATGAGAAACTACGTACTTAACATCATGAAAACTAACGATACAACACTGTGTTTGTAACTACATGCTTAACTACTTCAAAACTAATGACATTAAACTGTGTGTGAAACTACATGCTTAACTTCTTCAAAACAAACGATACAACACTGTGTGTGAAAGTACATGCTTAACATCTTCAAAACTAACGATACAACAGTGTGTGTGAAACTACATTCTTAACTTCTTCAAAACTAACGATACAACACTGTGTTTGAAACTACATGCTTAACTACTTCAAAACTAATGTCATTAAACTGTGTGTGAAACTACATGCTTATCTTCTTCAAAACTAACCATACAACACTGTGTGTGAAACTACATGCTTAACTTCTTCAAAACTAACGATACAACACTGTGTGTGAAACTATGTGCTTAAGTACATGAAATCTTACCATATAACTCTATATGAGGCACTACGTACTTAACATCATGAAAACTAACGATACAACACTGTGTTTGTAACTACATGCTTAACTACTTCAAAACTAATGACATTAAACTGTGTGTGAAACTACATGCTTAACTTCTTCAAAACAAACGATACAACACTGTGTGTGAAACTACAAGCTTAACTTCTTCAAAACTAACGATACAACACTGTGTGTGAAACTATTTGCTTATCTTCATGAGAAGGTACCATATGACACTGTATTAGCATCTATGTGCTTATCTTCTTCGAAACTAAGGATACAGCACTCTGTGTGAAACTATGTGCTTAACTTCTTCAAAACTAACGACACAACACTGTGTGTGAAACCACATGCTTAACTTCTTCAAACCTAACCATACAACAATGTGAGTGAAACCACATGCTTCACTTCTTCAAAACTAAGGTTAAAACACCGTGGGAGAAACTGTGTGCTTAACTACATGAAATCTACCTATATAACAATATATGAGAAACTACGTACTTAACATCATGAAAAATAACGATACAACACTGTGTGTGAAACTACATGCTTAACTTCTTCAAAACTAACCATACAACACTATGTGTGAAACTATGTGCTTAAGTACATGAAATCTTACCAAATAACTCTATATGAGACACTACGTACTTAACATCATGAAAACTAACGATACAACACTGTGTTTGAAACTACATGCTTAACTACTTCAAAACTAATGACATTAAACTGTGTGTGAAACTACATGCTTATCTTCTTCAAAACAAACGATACAACACTGTGTGTGAAACTACATGCTTAACTTCTTCAAAACTAACCATACAACACTGTGTGTGAAACCACATGCTTAACTTCTTCAAAATTAACCATACAACACTGTGTTTGAAACTACATGCTTAACTTCTTCAAAACTAACGATACAACACTATGTGTCAAACTACATTCTTAACGTCTTCAAAACTAACGATACAACACTGTGTGTGAAACTACATGCTTAACTTCTTCAAAACTAACCATACAACACTGTGTGTGAAACTACATGCTTAACTTCTTCAAAACTAACGATACAACACTGTGTGTGAAACTACATGCTTAACTTCTTCAAAACTAACGATACAACACTGTGTGAGAATCTACATGCTTACCTTCTTCAAAACTAACGATACAACACTGTGTGTGAAACTACATGCTTAACTTCTTCAAAACTAACGATACAACACTGTGTGTGAAACTACATGCTTAACATCTTCAAAACTAACGATACAACAGTGTGTGTGAAACTGCATTCTTAACTTCTTCAAAACTAACGATAAAACACTGTGTTTGAAACTACATGCTTAACTACTTCAAAACTAATGTCATTAAACTGTGTGTGAAACTACATGCTTATCTTCTTCAAAACTAACCATACAACACTGTGTGTGAAACTACATGCTTAACTTCTTCAAAACTAACGATACAACACTGTGTGTGAAACTATGTGCTTATCTTCATGAGAACGTACCATATAACACTGTATTAGCATCTATGTGCTTAACTTCTTCGAAACTAAGGATACAACACTGTGTGTGAAACTATGTGCTTATCTTCTTCAAAACTAACGATATAACACTGTGTTTGAAACTATGTGCTTATCTTCTTCAAAACTAACGATACAACACTGTGTGTGAAACTACATGCTTAACTTCTTCAAAACTAACGATACAACACTGTGTGTGAAACTATGTGCTTAACTTTATGAGAACTACCATATAACACTATTAGAAACTGCGTGCTTATCTTCTTCGACACTAAGGATACAACACTGTATGTGAAACCACATGCTTCACTTCTTCAAAACTAAGGTTAAAACAACGTGTGTGAAACTATGTGCTTAACTACATGAAATCTACCTATATAGCAATATATGAGAAACTAGGTACTTAACATCATGAAAACTAACGATACAACACTGTGTTTGTCACTACATGCTTAACTACTTCAAAACTAATGACATTAAACTGTGTGTGAAACTACATGCTTAACTTCTTCAAAACAAACGATACAACACTGTGTGTGAAAGTACATGCTTAACATCTTCAAAACTAACGATACAACAGTGTGTGTGAAACTACATTCTTAACTTCTTCAAAACTAACGATACAACACTGTGTTTGAAACTACATGCTTAACTACTTCAAAACTAATGTCATTAAACTGTGTGTGAAACTACATGCTTATCTTCTTCAAAACTAACCATACAACACTGTGTGTGAAACTACATGCTTAACTTCTTCAAAACTAACGATACAACACTGTGTGTGAAACTATGTGCTTAAGTACATGAAATCTTACCATATAACTCTATATGAGGCACTACGTACTTAACATCATGAAAACTAACGATACAACACTGTGTTTGTAACTACATGCTTAACTACTTCAAAACTAATGACATTAAACTGTGTGTGAAACTACATGCTTAACTTCTTCAAAACTAACGATACAACACTGTGTGTGAAACTATGTGCTTATCTTCATGAGAACGTACCATATGACACTGTATTAGCATCTACGTGCTTAACTTCTTCAAAACTAATGATACAACACTGTGTGTGAAACTACATGCTTAACTTCTTCAAAACTAACGACACAACACTGTGTGTGAAACTACATGCTTAACTTCTTCAAAACTAACGATACAACACTGTGTGTGAAACTACATGCTTAACTTCTTCAAAACTAACGATACAACACTGTGTTTGAAACTACATGTTTAACTATCTTCAAAACTAATGACATATAACACTGTGTGTGAAACTACATGCTTAACTTCTTCAAAACTAACGACACAACACTGTGTGTGAAACCACATGCTTAACTTCTTCAAACCTAACCATACAACAATGTGAGTGAAACCACATGCTTCACTTCTTCAAAACTAAGGTTAAAACACCGTGGGAGAAACTGTGTGCTTAACTACATGAAATCTACCTATATAACAATATATGAGAAACTACGTACTTAACATCATGAAAAATAACGATACAACACTGTGTGTGAAACTACATGCTTAACTTCTTCAAAACTAACCATACAACACTATGTGTGAAACTATGTGCTTAAGTACATGAAATCTTACCAAATAACTCTATATGAGACACTACGTACTTAACATCATGAAAACTAACGATACAACACTGTGTTTGAAACTACATGCTTAACTACTTCAAAACTAATGTCATTAAACTGTGTGTGAAACTACATGCTTATCTTCTTCAAAACAAACGATACAACACTGTGTGTGAAACTACATGCTTAACTTCTTCAAAACTAACCATACAACACTGTGTGTGAAACCACATGCTTAACTTCTTCAAAATTAACCATACAACACTGTGTTTGAAACTACATGCTTAACTTCTTCAAAACTAACGATACAACACTATGTGTCAAACTACATTCTTAACGTCTTCAAAACTAACGATACAACACTGTGTGTGAAACTACATGCTTAACTTCTTCAAAACTAACCATACAACACTGTGTGTGAAACCACATGCTTAACTTCTTCAAAATTAACCATACAACACTGTGTTTGAAACTACATGCTTAACTTCTTCAAAACTAACGATACAACACTGTGTGTGAAACTACATGCTTAACTTCTTCAAAACTAACGATACAACACTGTGTGTGAAACTACATGCTTAACTTATTCAAAACTAACGATACAACACTGTGTGTGAAACTACATGCTTAACTTCTTCAATACATTTTGTTCATGGACACTAGTTGTCCTTTTTTAGACTAAAAGTGGAATTGTAGGAGGAAGTCTGATGCCGCCATTAAACATGTGACTTATTAGAGGCGCATACAGATGAGGTAATAAAAGGGCGATTTACCACACCGCTAACCACATCCACTTTAGGCAGGATTAAAGACGTATACGGCTGGACGTAAAGACATATACGTACGTAGGCAGAACTATGTCACTAGCCAGGCCCACTGTTGGGCATGGCTAGGGGCGTTACGGGGGAAGGCATAAAAGACAGCACACAGGAAGTCTCGGTCTCTTTTTTCCTGGAGTTCGGCTTCCTGTCCAGCCGCTAGCTGAGATCTGCTGGGCTCCTCTGGGTTTGGTATCGTGTGAGTAATTTTATACATTAAATACTTAGCTTCACTTTCAGTAATTGTGTGTCGCATATCGCTACAGCGTCCGATGAAGCCTACAATAACACTATGTGAGAAACTACGTACTTAAATTCATGAAAACTAACTACACAACACAGTATGTGAAACTAAGTGCTTAACTTCTTCAAAAGTAATGATACAACATTGTGTGAGAAAATACGTGCTTAACTTCATGGAAAATAATGATACAATCCAGTAAGTGAAACTAAGTGCTTAACAGTTTCAAATAACAATACAACACTGTGTTTAAAAGTAGGTGCTTAACTTCTTCAAAACTAACGATACAACACTGTGTGTGAAACTATGTGCTTAACTACATGAGAACTTACCATATAACACTGTATTAGTAACTACGTTCTTCACTTCTTCAAAACTAATGATACAACACTGTGTGTGAAACTACATGCTTAACTTCTTCAAAACTAACGATACAACACTGTGTGTGAAACTAAGTGCTTAACATTTTCAAAACTAACAATACAACACTGTGTTTGAAACTAGGTGCTTAACTTCTTCAAAACTAACGATACAACCTTGTGTGTGAAATTATGTGCTTAACTTCATGATATCTAACTATATAGCACTATATGAGATACAACATACTTAACTTCATGGAAACAAACGACACAAGAGTGTGTTGGAAACTATGTGCGTAACTTCATGAAATCTAACTATATAACACTATGTGAGAAACTACGTACTTAACTTCATGGAAACTAACGACACAAGAGTGTGTTGGAAACTATGTGCTTAACTTCATGAAATCTAACTACACAACACAGTATGTGAAACTAAGAGCTTAACTTCTTCAAAAGTAATGATACAACATTGTGTGAGAAAATACGTTCTTAACTTCATGGAAACTAACGATACATTACAGTATGTGAAACTAAGTGCTTAACAGTTTCAAAACTAACAATACAACACTGTGTTTGAAACTAGGTGCTTAACTTCTTCTAAACTAACGATACAACACTTTGTGTGAAACTACATGCTTAACTTCTTCAAAAGTAACAATACAACACTGTGTGTGAAACTATGTGCTTAACTTCATGAAAACTAACTATATAACACTATATGAGAAACTACATACTTAACTTCATGTAAACTAACGATAAAACACAGTATGTGAAACTAAGTGCTTAACAGTTTCAAAACTAACAATACAACACTGTGTTTGAAACTAGGTGCTTAACTTCATCAAAACTAACGATACAACCCTGTGTGTGAAACTATGTGCTTAACTTCATGAAATCTAACTATAGAGCACTATATGAGATACAACATGCTTAACTTCATGGAAACTAACGACACAAGTGTGTGTTGGAATCTATGTGCTTAACTTCATGAAATCTAACTATATAACACTATGTGAGAAACTACGTACTTAACTTCCTGAAAACTAACTACACAACACAGTATGTGAAACTAAGTGCTTTACTTCTTCAAAAGTAATGATACAACATTGTGTGAGAAAATACGTGCTTAACTTCATGGAAACTAACGATACAATACAGTATGTGAAACTAAGTGCTTAACAGTTTCAAAACTAACAATACAACACTGTGTTTGACTATGTGCTTAACTTCTTCTAAACTAACGATACAACACGTTGTGTGAAACTACAGGCTTAATTTCTTCAAAACTAACAATACAACACTGTGTGTGAAAATATGTGCTTAACTTCATGAAAACTAACTATATAACACTATATGAGAAACTACATACTTAACTTCATGTAAACTAACGAGACAACACATTATGTGAAACTAAGTGCTTAACAGTTTCAAAACTAGCAATACAACACTGTGTTTGAATCTAGGTGCTTATCTTCTTCAAAACTAACGATACAACACTGTGTGTGAAACTATGTGCTTAACTACATGAGAAGTTACCATATAACACTGTATTAGAAACTACGTGCTTAACTTCATCCTAAATAATGATACAACACTGTGTGTGAAACAACATGCTCAACTACTTCAAAACTAAAAATACAACACTGTGTGTGAAACTACATGCTTAACTTCTTCAAAACTAATGATACAACACTGGGTGTGAAACTACATGCTTAATTTTTTTCAAAATTAACAATACAACACTATGTGTAATACTATGTGCTTACATTCATGAAACCTAACTATATAACACTATATGAGAAACTACATACTTAACTTCATGGAAACTCACGATACAACACAGTATGTGAAACTAAGTGCTTAACAGTTTCAAAACTAACAATACAACACTGTGTTTGAAACTAGGTGCTTAACTTCTTCAAAACTAACGATACAACACTGTGTGTGAAACCATGTGCTTAACTTCATGAAATCTAACTATATAGCACTATATGAGATACTACATACCTAACTTCATGGACACTAACGACACAGCAGTGTGTTGGAAACTATGTGCTTTCATTCATGAAATCTAACTATATAACACTATGTGAGAAACTATGTACTTAACTTCATGAAAACTAAATACACAACACAGTATGTGAAGCTAAGTGCTTAACTTCTTCAAAAGTAATGATACAACATTGTGTGAGAAAATACGTGCTTATGTTCATGGAAACTAATGATAAAATACAGTACGTGAAACTAAGTGCTTAACAGTTTCAAAACTAACAATACAACACTGTGTTTGACTAGGTGCTTAACTTCTTCTAAACTAACGATACAACACTTTGTGTGAAACTACATGCTCAACTTCTTCAAAACTAACGATACAACACTATGTGTTAAACTACATTCTTAATTTCTTCAAAACTAACATACAACACTGTGTGTGAAACTATGTGCTTAACTTAATGAAAACTTACGATATAAGACTGTATTAGAAACTACTTGCTTAACTTCTTCGAAAATAATGATACAACACTGTGTGTGAAAGTAAATTCTTAACTTCTTCAAAAAGCGATACAACACTGTGTGTAAAACTACATGCTTAACTTCTTCAAAACTAACAATACAACACTCTGTGTGAAACTATGTACTTAACTTCATGAAATCTAACTATATAACACTATATGAGATACTACATACTTAACTTCATGGAAAATAACGACACAACAGTGTGTTGGAAACTATGTGCTTAAATTCATGAAATCTAACTATTTAACACTATGTGAGAAACTACGTACTTAGCTTCATGAAAACTAACTACACCACACAGTATGTGAAACTAAATGATTACCTTCTTCAAAAGTAATGATACAACATTGTGTGAGAAAATATGTGCTTAACTTCATGGAAACTAACGACACAATACAGTATGTGAAACTAAGTGCTTAACAGTTTCAAAACAAACAATACAACACTGTGTATGAAACTAGGTGCTTAACGTCTTCTAACCTAACGATAGAACCATGTGTGTGAAATTATGTGCTTAACTTCATGAAATCTAACTATATAACACTATGTGAGTAACTACGAACTTATCTTCATGAAAACTAACTATACAACACAGTATGTGAAACTAAGTGCATAACTTCTTCAAAAGTAATGATACAACATTGTGTGAGAAAAAACGTGCTTAAATTCATGGAAACTAACGATACAATACAGTATGTGAAACTAAGTGCTTAAAAGTTTCAAAACTAACAATGCAACACTGTGTTTGAAACTAGGTGCGTACCTTCTTGAAAACTAACGATACAACACTGTTTGAAACTATGTGCTTAACTACATGAGAACTTACCATATAACACGGTATTAGAACTACGTGCTTAACTTCTTCAAAACTGATGATACAACACTGTGTGTGAAACTACATGCTTAACTTCTTCAAAACTAACGATACAACACTGTGTGTGAAACTACATGCTTAACTTCTTCAAAACAAACGATACAACACTGTGTGTGAAACTACATGCTTAACTTCTTCAAAACAAATGATACAACACTGTGTGTAAAACTACATACTTAATTTTTTCAAAACTAACAATACAACACTTTGTGTAAACTATGTGCTTAACTTCATGAAATCTAACTATATAACACTATATGAAACTACATAATTAACTTCATGGAAACTTACGACACAAGAATGTGTATAAGACTATGTGCTTAATTTCATGTAATCTAAGTATATAACACTATGTGAGAAACTACCTACTTAACTTCATGAAAACTAACGACAGAACACTGTGTGTGAAACTACATGCTTAATTTCTTCAAAACTAAAAATACAACACTGTGTGTGAAACTATGGGTTTAACTTCATGAAAACAAACTATATAACACTATATGAGAAACTACATACTTTACTTCATGGAAACTAACGATAAAACACACTATGTGAAACTAAGTGCTTAACAGTTTCAAAACTAACAATACAACACTGTGTTTGAAACTAGGTGCTTAATTTCTTCTAAACTAACGATACAACTCTGCGTGTGAAACTACATGCTTAACTTCTTCAAAACTAATAATGCAACACTGTGTGTGAAACTATGTGCTTAACTACATGAGAACTTAGGATATAAGACTGTATTAGAAACTACGTGCTTAACTTCTTCAAAACTAATGATAAAACACTGTGTGTGAAACTACATGCTTAACTTCTTCAAAAATAACGATACAACACTGCGTGTAAAACTAAATGCTTAACTTCTTCAAAACTAACAATACAACACTGTGTGTGAAACTACATGCTTAATTTTTCTCAAAACTAACAATACAACACTGTATGTAAAACTATGTGCTTACATTCATGAAATCTAACTATATAACACTATATGAGAAACGCCATACTTAACTTCATGGAAACTAACGATACAAGACAGTATGTGAAATTAATTGCTTAACAGTTTCAAAACTAACAATGCAACACTGTGTTTGAAACATGGTGCTTACTTCTTCAAAACTAACGATACAACACTGTGTGTGAAACTATGTCCTTAACTACACGAGAACTTACCATATAACACGGTATTAGGAACTATGTGCTTAACTTCTTCAAAACTAATGATACAATACTGTGTGAGAAACTACATGCTTAACTTCTTCAAATCTAACGATACAAAACTGTGTGTGAAACTACATGCTTAACTTCTCCAAAAATAACGACACAACACTTTGTGTGTAAAACTACATGCTTAACTTCTTCAAAACTAACGATACAACACTGTGTGTGAAACTATGTGCTTAATTTCATTACCTTCATGGAAACTAACAATACAACACAATATGTGAAACTAAGAGCTTCACAGTTTAAAAACTAACAATACAACACTATGTTTGAAACTAGGTGCTTAACTTCTTCAAAACTAACGATACAACACTGTGTGTGAAACTATTTGCTTAACTTCATGAAATCTAACTATATAACGCTATATGAGGTACTACATACTTAACTTCATCGAAACTAATGACACAACAGTGTGTTGGAAACTATGTGCTTAAATTCATGAAATCTAACTATATAACCCAATGTGAGAAACTATGTATTTGCTTCATGAAAACTTACTACACAACACAGTATGTGAAACTAAGTGCTTAACTTCTTCAAAAGTAATGATACAACATTGTGTTAGAGAATACGTGCTTAACTTCATGGAAACTAACGATACAATACAGAATCTGAAAGTAAGTGCTTAACAGTTTCAAAACTAACAATACAACACTGTGTGTGAAACTATGTGCTTAAATTCATGAAAACTAACTATATAACACTGTATGAGAAACTACATATTTAACTTCATGTAAACTAACGATACAAAACATTATGTGAAACTAAGTACTTAACAGTTTCAAAACTCACAATACAACACTGTGTTTGAAACTAGGTGCTTAACTTGTTCAAAACTAACGATACAACACTGTGTTTGAAACCATGTGCTTAACTACATGAGAACTTACCATATAACACAGTAATAGAAACTACGTGCTTAACTTCATCAAAACTAATGATACAACACTGTGTGTGAAACAACATGCTCAACTTCTTCAAAACTAACAATACAAAACTGTGTGTGAAACTACGTGCTTAACTTCTCCAAAAATAACGATACAACACTGTGTGTGAAACTACATGCTTAACTTCTTCAAAAGAAACGATACAACACTGTGTGTGAAACTACATGCTTAAATTTTTCAAAACTAACAATACAACACTGTGTGTAAAACTATGTGCTTAACTTTATGAACTCTAACTATAAAACACTATATGAAATTACATAATTCACTGCATGGAAACTAACGACACAACAGTGTGTGTGAAACTATGTGCTTAAATTCATGAAATCTAACTATATAACACTATGTGAGAAACTACATACTTAACTTCATGAAAACTAATTACACAACACAGTATATGAATCTAAGTGCTTAACCTCTTCAAAGGTAATGATACAACATTGTGTGAGATAATACTTGCTTAACTTCATGGAAACTAACGATGCAATACAGTATGTGAAACAAAGTCCTTAACAGTTTCAAAACTAACAATAATAAACTGTGTATGAAACTAGGTGCTTAACTTCTTCAAAACTAACTATACAACACTGTGTGTGAAACTACATGCTTAATTTTTTTCAAAAATAACAATACAACACTGTATGCAAAACTATTTTGCTTAATTTCATGAAATCTATCTACATAACACTATATGAGAAACTACATACTTAACATCATGGAAACTCACAATACAACATATTATGTGAAACTAAGTGCTTAACAGTTTCAAAACTAACAATACAACAGTGTGTTTGAAGCTAGGTGGTTAACCTCTCAAAACTAATGATACAACACTGTGTGTGAAACTATGTGCTTAACTACATGAGAACTTAACATATAACACGGTATTTTTAACTACGTGCTTACCTTCTTCAAAACTAACGATACAACCATGTGTGTGAAAATACATGATTAATGTCTTTATAACTAACAATACAACACTGTGTGTGAAACTAAGTTCTTAACTTCTTCAAAAGTAATGATACAACATTGTGTGAGAAAATACGTGCTTAACTTCATGGAAACTAACGATACACTACAGTATGTGAAACTAAGTTCGTAACAGTTTCAAAACTAACAATACCACACTGTGGTGGAAACTAGGTGCTTAAATTCTTCTAAACTAACAATACAACACTGTGTGGGAAACTACATGCTTAACTTCTTCAAAACTAACGATACAACACTGTGTGTGAAACTACATGCTTAACTTCTTCAAAACTAATGATACAACACTGTGTGAAACTACATTCTTATTTTTTTCAAAAGTAATAATACAACACTGTGTGTAAAACTATGTGCTTAACTTCATGAAATCTAACTATATAACACTATGTGAGAAACTACATACTTAACTTCTTGGAAACTAACGATACAACACAGTATGTGAAACTAAGTGCTTAACAGTTTCAAAACTAACAATACAACACTGTGTGTGAAACTATGTGCTTAATTTCATGAAATCTAGCTATATAACACTATATGACAAACTACATACTGAACTTCATGGAAACTAACAATACAACACAGCACGTGAAACTAATTGCTTAACAGTTTCAAAACTAACAATACAACACTGTGTTTGACTAGGTGTTTAACTTCTTCAAAACTAACGATACAACACTGTGTGTGAAACTATGTGCTTAACTTCTTCAAAAATAACGATACAACACTGTGTGTAAAACTACATGGTTAACTTCTAAAAAACTAACGATACAACACTGTGCGTGAAACTATGTGCTTAACTTCATGAAATCTAAGTATATAATACTATATGAGATACTACATACTTAACATCATGGAAAATAACGAAAAAACAGTGTGTTGGAAACAATATGCTTAAATCATGAAATCTAACTATTTAACACTATGTGAGAAACTACGTACTTAACTTCATGAAAACTAACTACACAACACAGTATGAGAAACTAATTGCTTAACTTCTTCAAAAGTAATGATACAACATTGTTTGAGAAAATAAGTGCTTAACTTCATGGAGGCCAACGATACAATACAGTATGTGAAACTAAGTGTTTAGCAGTTTCAAAACTAACAATACAACACTGTGTTTAAAACTAGGTGCTTAACTTCTTCCAAACTAGCGATACAACACTGTGTGTGAAACTATGTGCTTAACTACATGAGAACTTACGATATAACACTGTATTAGAAACTACGTGCTTAACTTCTTGAAAACTAATGATACAAAACTGTGTGTGAAACTACATGCTTAACTTCTTAAAAACTAACGATACAAAACTGTGTGTGAAACTACATGCTTAACTCCTTCCAAAATAGCAATAAAACACTGTGTGTGAAAAACAACATGCTTAACTTCTTCAATATTAACAATACAACACTGTGTGTGAAACTGTGTGCTTAATTTCATGAAATCTAACTATATAACACTATATGAGAAACTACATACTTAACTTCATTGAAACTAGCAATACAACACAGTATGTGAAACTAAGCGCTTAACAGTTTCAAAACTAACAATAAAACACTGTGTTTGAAATAGATGCTTAACTTCTTCAAAACTAACCATAGAACACTGTGTGAGAAACTATGTGCTTAACTTCATGATTTCTAACTTTATAACACTATATGAGATACTACATACTTAACTTCATGTAAACTAACGATACAACACAGTATGTGAAACTAAGTGCTTAACAGTTTTAAAACTAACAATACAACACTGTGTGTGAAACTACATGCTTAGCTTCTTCAAAACTAAGAATACAACACAGTGTGTGAAACTATGTGCTTACCTTCATGAAATCTAACTATGTAACACTATGTGAGAAACTACGTAATTAATTTCATGAAAGCTAACTACACAACACAGTATATGAAACTGAGTGCTTAACTTCTTCAAAAGTAATGATAAAACATTGTGTGAGAAAATACGAGCTTAACCTTATGGAAACTAACCATACAATACAGTATGTGAACCTAAGTGGTTAACAGTTTCAAAACTAACAATACAACACTGTGTTTAAAACTAGGTGCTTAACTTCTTAAAAACTAACGATACAACACTGTGTGTGAAACTACATGCTTAACTTCTTCCAAACTAACGATACAACACTGTGTGTAAAACTATGTGCTTAACTTCATGAAATCTAACTATATAACACTATATGAGATACTACATTCTTAACTTCATGGAAACTAACGACAAAACAGTTTGTTGGAAACTATGTGCTTAAATTCATGAAATCTACCTATATAACACTATGTGAGAAACTACGTACTTAACTTCATGAAAACTAACTACACAACACAGTATGTGAAACTAAGTGCTTAACTTCTTCAAAAGTAATGATACCACATTGTGTGAGGAAATACGTGCTTAACGTCATGGAAAATAATGATACAATACTGTATGTGAAACTACATGCTTAACTTCTATAAAACTAACGATACAACACTGTGTGTGAAACTACAAGCTTAACTTCTTCAAAACTAACAATACATCACTGTGTGAAACTATGTGCTTAACTTCATGAAAACTAACTATATAACACTATATGAGAAACTACATACTTAACTTCATGAAAACCAACGACACAACACTGTGTGTGAATCTACATGCTTAATTTCTTCATAACTAACAATACAACACTGTCTGTGAAACTATGTGCTTAACTTCATGAAAACTAACTACACAACACAGTATGTGAAAATAAGTGCTTATCTTCTTCAAAAGTAATGATACAACATTGTGTGAGAATATACGTGCTTAACTTCATGGAAACTAACGATACAATACAGTATGTGAAACTAAGTGCTTAACAGTTTAAAAACTAACAATACAACACTGTGTTTGAAATTAGGTGCTTAACGTCTTCAAAACTAACAATACAACACTGTGTGTGAAACTATGTGCTTAACTCATGAAATCTAGCTATATAACACTATAGGAGATACTACATACTTAACTTCACGGAAAGTAAGTATACAACACAGTATGTGAAACTGAGTGCTTAACAGTTTCAAAACTAACAATACAACACTGTGTGAAACGATATGCTTATCTACTTCAAAACTAATAATACAACACTGTGTGTGAAACTATGTGCTTAACTTCATGAAATCTTACTATATAACACTATGTGAGAAACTACGTACTTAATTTCATGAAAACTAACTACACAACACAGTGTGTGAAACTAAGTGCTTAACTTCTTCAAAAGTAATGATACATCATTGTGTGAGAAAATATGGACTTAACTTCATAGAAACAAACGATCAATACAGTATGTGAAACTAAGTGCTTAACAGTTTCAAAACTAACAATACAACACTGTGTTTAAAACTAGGTGCTTAACTTCTTCAATACTAACGATACAACACTGTGTGTGAAACTATGTGCTTAAGTACATGAGAACTTACGACCTAACACTGTGTTAGAAACTACGTGCTTAACTTCTTCAAAACTAATGATACAACACTGTGTGTGAAACTACATGCTTAACTTCTTCAAAACTAACAATACAACACTGTGTGTGAAACTATGTCCTTAATTTCAAGAAATCTAACCATATGACACTATATGAGATACTACATACTTAACTTCATGGAAACTAAGGACACAACAGTGTGTTCTAAACCCTGTGCTTAAATTCATGAAATCTATCTATATAACACTATATGAGAAACTACATAATTAACTTCATGGAAACTAACAATGCAACACAGTATGTGAAACTAAGTGCTTAACAGTTTCAAAAGTAACAATACAACACTGTGTTTGAAACTAGGTGCTTAACTTCTTCAAAACTAATGATACAACACTGTGTGTGAAACTACATGCTTAACTTCTTCAAAACTAACGATACAACACTGTGTGTGAAACTGCATGCTTAATTTCTTCAAGACTAACAATACAACACTGTGTGTAAAACTATGTGCTTAACATCATGTAATCTAATTATATAACACTATATGAGAAATTACATATTTAACTTCATGGAAACTAATGACACAACAGTGTGTGTGAAACTTTGTGCTTAAATTCAAGAAATCTAACTACATAACACTATGTGAGAAAATCGTACTTAACCTCATGAAAACTAACTACACAACACAGTATGTGAAACTAAGTGCTTAACTTATTCAAAAGTAGTGATACAACATTGTGTGAGAAAATAAGTGCTTAACTTCATGGAAACTAACAATACAATACAGTATGTGAAAGTAAGTGCTTAACAGTTTCATAACTAACTATACAACACTGTGTGTGAAACTACATGCTTAACTTCTTCAAAACTAACAATACAAAGCTGTGTGTGAATCTACATGCTTAACTTCTTCAAAAATAACGATACAACACTTTGTGTGTAAAACTACATGCTTAACGTCTTCAAAACTAACAATACAACACTGTGTTTGAAACCAGGTGCTTAATTCTTCAAAAATAACGATACAACACTGTGTGTGAAACTATGTGCTTAACTTCATGAAATCTAACTATATAACACTGCATGAGTTATTTCATACTTGACTTCATGGAAACTATCTATACAACACAGTATGTGAAACTAAGTGCTTAACAGTTTCAAAACTAACAATACAACACTGTGTGTGAAACTACATGCTTAACTTCTTCAAAACTAACGAAACAACACTGTGTGTGAAACTAGATGCTTAATTTTTTTCAAAACTAACATTACAACACTGTGTGTAAAACTATGTGCTTACATTCATGAAATCTAACTATATAACACTATGTGAGAAACTACATACTTAACTTCAAGGAAACTAACGATACAACACAGTATGTGAAACTAAGTGCTTAACAGTTTCAAAACTAACAATACAACACTATGTTTGAAACTCGGTGATTATCTTCTTCAAAACAATCGATACAACACTGTGTGTGAAACTATGTGCTTAATTTCATGAGAACTTACCATATAAGAGTGTATTAGTAACTACGTGCTTAACTTCTTCAAAACTAATGAAACAACACTGTGTGTGAAACTACATGCTTAAGTTCTTTAATACTAACCATACAACACTGTGTGTCAAACTACATGCTTAATTTCTTCAAAACTAACAATACAACACTGTGTGTAAAACTATGTGCATAACTTCATGAAATCTAACTATATAACACTATATGTGAAACTACATACTTAACTTCATGGAAACTAATGATACAACACAGTATGTGAAACTATGTGATTAACAGTTTCAAAACTAACAATACAACACTGTGTTAAAACTAGGTGCTTAACTTCTTCAAAACTAACGATACAATACTGTGTGTGAAACTATGTGCTTTACTTCATGAAATCTAACTATATAACACTATATGAGATACTACATACTTAACTTCATGAAAACTAACTACACAACACAGTATGTAAAACTAAGTGCTTAACTTCTTCAAAGAAATGATACAACAATGTGTGAGAAAATACGTGCTTAAATTCATGGAAACTAACGATACAATACATTATGTGAAAGTAAGTGCTCAACAGTTTCAAAACTAACAATACAACACTGTGTTTAAATGTAGAAGCTTAACATATTCAAAACTAAGGATACAACACTGTGTGTGAAACTATGTGCTTTACTACATGAGAACTTACGGTATAACACTGTATTAGAAACTACGTGCTTCACTTCCTCAACACTAATGATACAACACAGTTTGTGAAACTTCATGCTTAACTTCTTCAAAACTAATGATACAACATTGTGTGTGAAACAACATGCTTAACTTCTTCAAAACTAACATTACAACATCGTGTGTGAAACTACATTCTTAATTTTTTTCAAAATTAACAATACAACACTGTGTGTAAAACTATGTGCTTACATTCATGAATCTAACTATATAACACTATATGAGAAACTATATACATAACTTCATGGAAACTAACGATACAACACAGTATGTGAAAATAAGTGCTTAACAATTTCAAAACTAACAATACAACACTGTTTTGAAACTAGGTGCTTAACTTCTTCAAAACTAATGATGCAAAACTGTGTGTGAAACTATATGCTTAACTTCCTCAAAACTGACGATACAACACTGTGTGTGAAACTACATGCTTAACTTCTTCAAAACTAACGATACAACCCTGTGTGTGAAACTATGTGCTTAACTTCACGAAAACTAACTATATATCACTATATGAGAAACTACATACTTAACTTCATGGAAACTAACAATATAACAAAGTATGTGAAACTAAGTGCTTAACAGTTTCAAAACTAACAATACAACACTGTGTTTGAAACTATGTGCTTAACTTCTTCAAAACTAACAACAAAACACTGTATGTGAAACTATGTGCGTAACTTCATGAAATCTAACTATATAACACTATATGAGATAGTACATACTTAACTTCATGGACACTAATGACACAACAGTGTGTTGGAAACTATGTTCTTAAATTCAAGAAATCTAACTATATAACACTATGTGAGATAGTACATACTTAACTTCATGGACACTAATGACACAACAGTGTGTTGGAAACTATGTTCTTAAATTCATGAAATATAACTATATAACACTATGTGAGAAACTACGTACTTAGCTTCATGAAAACTAACTAACAACACAGTATGTGAAGCTAAGTGCTTAACTTCTTCAAAAGTAATGATACAACATTGTGTGAGAAAATACGTGCTTAACTTCATGGAAACTAATGATACAATACAGTATGTGAAACTAAGTGCTTAACAGTTTCAAAACTAACAATACAACACTGTGTGTGAATATACATGCTTAGCTTCTTCAAAACTAAGAATACAACACTGTGTGTGAAACTATGTGCTTAACTTCATGAAATCTAACTATATAACAATATGTGAGAAACTACGTACTTAACTTCATGAAAACTAACTACACAACACAGTATGTGAAACTAAGTGCTTAACTTCTTCAAAAGCAATGATACAACATTGTGTGAGAAAATACGTGCTTAACTTCATGGAAACTAACGATACAATACAGTATGTGAAACTATGTGCTTAACAGTTTCAAAACTAATAATACAACTCTGTGTTTGAAACCAGGTGCTTAACTTCTTCTATACTAACGATACAACACTTTGTCTGAAACTACATTCTTAACTTCTTCAAAACTAATGATACAATTCTGTGTGTGAAACTATATGCTTAATTCCTTCAAAACTAACAAAACAACACTGTGTGTGAAACTATGTGCTTATCTTCATGAAAACTAACTATATAACACTATATGAGAAACTACATACTTAACTTCATGGAAACTAACGATATAACACAGTATGTGAAACTATGTGATTAACAGTTTCAAAACTAACAATACAACACTGTGTTTAAAACTAGGTGCTTAACATCTTCAATACTAAGGATACAACACTGTGTGTGAAAGTATGTGCTTAACTTCATGAAAACTAACTATATAACTCTATATGAGAAACTACATACGTAACTTCATGAAAACTAACGACACAACACTGTGTGTGATACTACATGCTTAATTTCTTCAAAACTGACAATAAAGCACTGTGTGTGAAATTATGTGCTTAAATTCATGAAAACTAACTACTTGAGAAACTACATACTTAACTTCATGGAAACTAACGATACAACACAGTATGTGAAACTAAGTGCTTAACAGTTTCAAAACTAAAAATACAACACTGTGTTTGAAACTAGGTGCTTAACGTCTTCAAAACTAACGATACAACACTGTGTGTGAAACAATGTGTTTAACTTCATGAGAACTTACTATATAACACTGTATTAGAAACTACGTGCTTAACCTCTACAAAACTAACAATACAACACTGTGTGTGAAATTACATGCTGAATCCGCAAAACTAACAATACAACACTGTGTGTGAAACTATGTGCTTAACTTCATGAAACCTAACTATATAACACTACATGAAAAACTACATAATTAACTTCATGAAAACTAACGACACAACACTGTGTGTGAAACTACATGCTTAATTTCAAAACTAACAATACAACACTGTGTGTGAAACTACATGCTTAGCTTCTTCAAAACTAAGAATACAACACTGTGTGTGAAAATATGTGCTTAACTTCATGAAATCTAACTATATAATACTATGTGAGATACTCTGTACTTAACTTCATGAAAACTAACTACACAACACAGTATGTGAAACTAAGTGCTTCACTTCTTCAAAAGTAATGATACAACATTGTGTGAGAAAATACGTGCTTAACTTCATGGACACTAATGATACAACACACTATGTGAAACTCAGTGCTTAACAGTTTCAAAACTAACAATACAACACTGTGTTTGAAACTCAGTGCTTATCTTCTTCAAAACTAACGATACAAAACTGTGTGTGAAACTACGTGCTTAACTACATTAGAACTTATGATATAACACTGTATTAGAAACTACGTGCTTAACTTCTTCAAAACTAATGATACAACACTGTGTGTGAAACTACATTCTTAACTTCTTCAAAACTAACAATACAAAACTGTGTGTGAGACTACATGCTTAACTTCCTCAAAAATAAAGATACAACACTGTGTGTGTAAATCTACATGCTTAGCATCTTCAAAACTAACAATACAACACTGTGTGTGAAACTATGTGCTTAACTTCATGAAATCTAACTATATAACACTATATAAGATACTTCATACTTGACTTCATGGAAACTAACGATACAACACTGTATGTGAAACTAAGTGCTTAACAGTTTCAAAACTAACAATACAACACTGTGTGTGAAACTACATGCTTAACTTCTTCAAAACTAACAATACAACACTGTTAGTGAAAGTATGTGCTTAACTTCATGAAAACTAACTATATGAGAAACAACATACTTAACTTCATGGAAACTAACGATTCAACACAGTATGTGAAACTAAGTGCTTAACAGTTTAAAACTAACAATACAACACTGTGTTTCAAACTCGGTGCTTATCTTCTTCAAAACTAACGATACAACACTGTGTGTGAAACTATGTGCTTAACTACATGAGAACTTACCAAAGAACTCTGTATTAGTAACTACGTGCTTAACTTCTTCAAAGCTAATTATACAACACTGTGTGTGAAACTACATGCTTAACTTCTTCAAAACTAACAATTAAACACTGTGTGTAACACTATGTGCTTAACTTCATGAAATCTAACTATATAACACTATATGAGAAACTACATATTTAACTTCATGGAAACTAATGACACAACAGTGTGTGTGAAACTATTTGCTTAAATTCATGAAATTTATCTATATAACACTATGTGAGAAACTATGTACTTAACTTCATGGAAACTAACGTTACAATACAGTATGTGAAACTAAGTGCTTAACAGTTTCAAAATTAACAATACAACACTGTTTTTAAAACTAGGTGCTTAACTTCTTCAAAACTAAGGATACAACACTGTGTGTGAATCTATGTGCTTAACTACATGAGAACTTACGAACTAACACTGTATTAGAAACTACGTGCTTAACTTCTTCAAAACTAATGATACAACACTGTGTGTGAAACTACATTCTTAACTTCTTCAAAACTAAGAATACAACGCTGTGTGTGAACTATGAGCTTAATTTCATGAAATCTAACTATATAACACTATATGAGAAACTACATACTTAACTTCATGGAAACTAACAATACAACACAGTATGTGAAACTAAGTGCTTAACAGTTTCAAAACTAACAATACAACACTGTGTTTGAAACTCGGTGCTTATCTTCTTCAAAACTAACGATACAACACTGTGTGTGAAACTATGTGCTTAACTGCCTGAGAACTTACGATATAACACTGTATTAGAACCTACGTGCTTAACTTCTTCAAAACTAATGATACAACACTGTGTGTGAAACTACATTCTTAACTTCTTCAAAACTAACGATACAACACTGTGTGTGAAACTACATGCTTAACTTCTACAAAACAAGCGATACAACACTGTGTGTGAAACTACATGCTTAATTTCTTCAAAACTAACAATACAACACTGTGTGTAAAACTATGTGCTTTATTCATGAAATCTAACTATATAACACTATATGAGAAACTACATACTTAACTTCATGGAAACTAACGACACAACAGTGTGTTGGAAACTATGTGCTTAAATTCATGAAATCTAAGTATATAACTCTATGTGAGAAACTAAGTACTTAACTTCATGAAAACTAACTACACAACACAGTATGTGAAACTAAGTGCTTAACTTCTTCAAAAGTAATGATACAACATTGTGTGAGAAAATACGTGCTTAACTTCATGGAAACTAACGATACAATACAGTATGTGAAACTAAGTGCTTAACAGTTTCAAAACTAACAATACAACACTGTGAGTGAAACTACATGCTTAGCTTCTTCAAAACTAAGAATACAACACTGTGTGTGAAAATATGTGCTTAACATCATGAAATCTAGCTATATAAAAATATGTGAGAAACTACATACTTAACTTCATGGAAACTAACAATACAACACAGTATGTGAAACTAAGTGCTTAACAGTTTCAAAACTAACAATATATCACTGTGTTTGAAACTAGGTGCTTAACATCTTCTTAACTAACGATACAACACTGTGTGTGAAACTACATTCTTAACTTCTTCAAAACTAACGATACAACAGTGTGTGTGAAACTATGTGCTTAATTTTATGAAATCTACCTATATAACACTATATGATAAACTACATTCTTAACTTCATGGAAACTAACAATACAACACAGTATGAGAAACTAAGTGCTTAACAGTTTCAAAACTAACGATACAACACTGTGTGTGAAACTACATGCTTAATTTCTTTAAAACTAACAATACACTACTGAGTGTGAAACTATGTGCTTAACTTCATGAAGACTAACTATATAACTCTATTTGAGAAACTACATACTTAACTTCATGAAACTAACGACACATCACTGTGTGTGAAAGTAAATGCTTAATTTCGTCAAAAATAACAATACAACACTGTATGTGAAACTATGTGCTTAACTTCATTAAAACTAACTATATAACACTATATGAGAAACTACATACTTAATTACATGGAAACTACACGATACAACACAGTATGTGAAACTAAGTGTGTAAGTTTCAAAACTAACAATACAACACTGTGTTTGAAACTAGGTGCTTAACTTCTTCAAAATTAACAATATAAAACTGTGTGTGAAACAATGTGCTTAACTACATGAGAACTTACCATATAACACTGTATTAGAAACTACGTGCTCTACTTCTTCAAAACTAATGAAAAAACACTGTGTGAGAAACAACATGCTCAACTTCTTCAAAACTAAAAATATAACACTGTGTGTGAAACTACATGCTTAACTTCAACAAATCTAACGATACAACACTGTGTGTGAAACAACATGCTTAGCTTATACAAAAATAACAATACAACGCTGTGTGTGAATCTATGTGCTTAACTTCATGAAATCTAATTATATAGCGCTATATGAGATACTACATTCTTAACTTCATGGAAACATACGACACAACATTGTGTTGGAAACTATGTGCTTAAATTCATGAAGTCTAACTCCATAAAACTATATGAAAAACTACATACTTAACATCATGGAAACTAACAATACAACACAGTATGTGAAACTAAGTGCTTAACAGTTTCAAAACTAACGATACAACACTGTGTGTGAAACTACATGCTTAATTTCTTTAAAACTAACAATACACTACTGAGTGTGAAACTATGTGCTTAACTTCATGAAGACTAACTATATAACTCTATTTGAGAAACTACATACTTAACTTCATGAAATTGACGACACATCACTGTGTGTGAAACTACATGCTTAATTTCGTCAAAACAAACAATACAACACTGTGTGTGAAACTATGTGCTTAACTTCATGAAAACTAACTATATAACACTATATGAGAAACTACATACGTAACTACATGGAAACTAACAATACAACACAGTATGTGAATTAAGTGCGTAAGTTTCAAAACTAACAAAACAACACTGTGTTTTAAACTAGGTGCTTATCTTCTTCAAAATTAACGATATAAAACTGTGTGTGAAACAATGTGCTTAACTACATGAGAACTTACCATATAACACTGTATTAGAAACTAAGTGCTCTACTTCTTCAAAACTAATGAAAAAACACTGTGTGAGAAACAACATGCTCAACTTCTTCAAAACTCACAATATAACACTGTGTGTGAAACTACATGCTTAACTTCATCAAAACAAACGATACAACACTGTGTGTGAAAATACATGCTTAATTTTTACAAAAATAACAATACAACACTGTGTGTGAAACTATGTGCTTAACTTCATGAAATCTAACTATATAACACTATGTGAGAAACTACGTACTTAACTTCATGAAAACTAACTACACAAGACAGTATGTGAAACTAAGTGCTTAACTTCTTCAAAAGTAATGATACAACATTGTGTGAGAAAATACGTGCTTAACTTCATGGAAACTAATGATACAATACAGTATGTGAAACTAAGTGCTTAACAGTTTCAAAACCAAAGATACAACACTGTGTTTGAAACTAGGTGCTTAACATCTTCTAAACTATGATACAAAACTCTGTTTGTAACTACATGCTTAACTTCTTCAAAACTAACGATACAACACTGTGTGTGAAACTACATGCTTAATTTCTTCAAAACTAACAATACAACACTGTGTGTGAAACTATGTGCTTAACTTCATGAAAACTAACTATATAACACTATATGAGAAACTACATACTTAACTTCATGAAAACTAACGACACAACACTGTGTGTGAAACTACATGCTTAATTTCTTCAAAACTAACAATACAACACTGTGTGTGAAACTATGTGCTTATCTTCATGAAAACTAACTATATAACACTATATGAGAAACTACATACTTAACTTCATGGAAACTAACGATACAACACAGTATGTGAAACTAAGTGCTTAACAGTTTCAAAACTAACAATACAACACTGTGTGTGAAACTAGGTGCTTAACTTCTTCAAAACTAACGATACAACACTGTGTGTGAAACTATGTGCTTAACTACATGAGAACTTACCATATAACACTGTATTAGTAACTACGTGCTTAACTTCTTCAAAACTAATGATACAACACTGTGTGTGAAACTATGTGCTTAACTTCATGAAATCTAACTATATAACACTATATGAGATACTACATACTTAACTTCATGGAAACTAACGACACAACAGTGTGTTGTGAAACTATGTGCTTAAATTCATGAAATCTAACTATATAACACTATGTGAGAAACTACGTACTTAACTTCATGAAAACTAACTACACAACACAGTATGTGAAACTAAGTGCTTAACTTCTTCAAAAGTAATGATACAACATTGTGTGAGAAAATACGTGCTTAACTTCATGGAAACTAACGATACAATACAGTATGTGAAACTAAGTGCTTAACAGTTTCAAAACTAACAATACAACACTGTGTTTGAAACTAGGTGCTTAACTTCTTCAAAACTAACGATACAACACTGTGTGTGAAACTATGTGCTTAACTACATGAGAACTTACCATATAACACTGTATTAGAAACTACGTGCTTAACTTCTGCAAAACTAATGATACAACACTGTGTGTGAAACTACATGCTTAACTTCTTCAAAACTAACAATACAACACTGTGTGTGAAACTACATGCTTAACTTCTTCAAAACTAACGATACAACACTGTGTGTGAAACTACATGCTTAACTTCTTCAAAACTAACAATACAACACTGTGTGTGAAACTACGTGCTTAACTTCTTCAAAACTAACAATACAACACTGTGTGTGAAACTACATGCTTAACTTCTTCAAAACTAACGATACAACACTGTGTGTGAAACTACATGCTTAATTTCTTCAAAACTAACAATACAACACTGTGTGTGAAACTATGTGCTTAACTTCATGAAAACTAACTATATAACACTATATGAGAAACTACATACTTAACTTCATGGAAACTAACAATACAACACAGTATGTGAAACTAAGTGCTTAACAGATTCAAAACTAACAATACAACACTGTGTTTGAAACTAGGTGCTTAACTTCTTCAAAACTAACGATACAACACTGTGTGTGAAACTATGTGCTTAACTTCATGAAATCTAACTATATAACACTATATGAGATACTACATACTTAACTTCATGGAAACTAACGACACAACAGTGTGTGTGAAACTATGTGCTTAAATTCATGAAATCTAACTATATAACACTATGTGAGAAACTATGTACTTAACTTCATGAAAACTAACTACACAACACAGTATGTGAAACTAAGTGCTTAACTTCTTCAAAAGTAATGATACAACATTGTGTGAGAAAATACGTGCTTAACTTCATGGAAACTAACGATACAATACAGTATGTGAAACTAAGTGCTTAACAGTTTCAAAACTAACAATACAACACTGTGTGTGAAACTACATGCTTAACTTCTTCAAAACTAAGAATACAACACTGTGTGTGAAACTATGTGCTTAACTATCATGAAATCTAACTATATAAAAGTATGTGAGAAACTACATACTTAACATCATGGAAACTAACAATACAACACAGTATGTGAAACTAAGTGCTTAATAGTTTCAAAACTAACAATACAACACTGTGTTTGAAACTAGGTGCTTAACTTCTTCAAAACTAACGATACAACACTGTGTGTGAAACTACATGCTTAACTTCTTCAAAACTAACAATACAACACTGTGTGTGAAACTATGTGCTTAATTTCATGAAATCTAACTATATAACACTATATGAGAAACTACATACTTAACTTCATGGAAACTAACGATACAACACAGTATGTGAAACTAAGTGCTTAACAGTTTCAAAACTAACGATACAACACTGTGTGTGAAACTACATGCTTAATTTCTTCAAAACTAACAATACAACACTGTGTCTAAAACTATGTGCTTAACTTCATGAAATCTAACTATATAAAACTATTTGAGAAACTACATACTTATCTTCATGAAACTAACGACACAACACTGTGTGTGAAACTACATGCTTAATTTCGTCAAAACTAAGAATACAACACTGTATGTGAAACTTATAACACTATATGAGAAAATACATACTAAACTTCATGGAAACTAACGATACAACACAGTATGTGAAACTAAGTGCTTAACAGTTTCAAAACTAACAATACAACACTGTGTTTGAAACTAGGTGCTTAACTTCTTCAAAACTAACGATACAACACTGTGTGTGAAACTATGTGCTTAACTACATGAGAACTAACCATATAACACTGTATTAGAAACTACGTGCTTAACTTCTTCAAAACTAATGATACAACACTGTGTGTGAAACTACATGCTTAATTTCTTCAAAACTAACAATACAACACTGTGTGTGAAACTATGTGCTTAACTTCATGAAATCTAACTATATAACACTATATGAGAAACTACATACTTAACTTCATGGAAACTAACGACACAACAGTGTGTGTGAAACTATGTGCTTAAATTCATGAAACCTAACTATATAACACTATGTGAGAAACTACGTACTTAACTTCATGAAAACTAACTACACAACACAGTACGTGAAACTAAGTGGTTAACTTCTTCAAACTAATGATACAACATTGTGTGAGAAAATACGTGCTTAACTTCATGGAAACTAACGATACAATACAGTATGTGAAACTAAGTGCTTAACAGTTTCAAAACTAACAATACAACACTGTGTGTGAAACTACATGCTTAACTTCTTCAAAACTAAGAATACAACACTGTGTGTGAAACTATGTGCTTAACTTCATGAAATCTAACTATATAAAAGTATGTGAGAAACTACATACTTAACCTCATGGAAACTAACAATACAACACAGTATGTGAAACTAAGTGCTTAACAGTTCCAAAACTAACAATACAACACTGTGTTTGAAACTATGTGCTTAACTTGTTCAAAACTAACATCACAACACTGTGTGTGAAACTATGTGCTTAACTTCATGAAATCTAACTATATAACACTATATGAGAAACTACATACTTAACTTCATGGAAACTAATGACACAACAGTGTGTGTGAAACTATGTGCTTAAATTCATGAAATCTAACTATATAACACTATGTGAGAAACTACGTACTTAGCTTCATGAAAACTAACTAACAACACAGTATGTGAAACTAAGTGCTTAACAGTTTCAAAACTAACAATACAACACTGTGTGTGAATCTACATGCTTAGCTTCTTCAAAACTAAGAATACAACACTGTGTGTGAAACTATGTGCTTAACTTCATGAAATCTAACTATATAACACTATGTGAGAAACTACGTACTTAACTTCATGAAAACTAACTACAAGACACAGTATGTGAAACTAAGTGCTTAAATTCTTTAAAAGTAATGATACAACATTGTGTTCGAAATTACGTGCTTAACTTCATGGAAACTAATGATACGATTCAGTATGTGAAACTAAGTGCTTAACAGTTTCAAAACCAACAATACAACACTGTGTTTGAAACTAGGTGCTTAACATCTTTCAAACTATGATACAACACTGTGTGTGAAACTACATGCTTAACTTCTTCAAAACTAACGATACAACACTGTGTGTGAAACTGCATGCTTAACTTCTTCAAAACTAACAATACAACACTGTGTGTGAAACTATGTGCTTAACTTCATGTAAACTAACTATATAACAGTATATGAGAAACTACATAGTTAACTTCATGAAAACTAACGACACAACACTGTGTGTGAAACTATGTGCTTACTTCATGAAATCTAACTATATAACACTATATGAGATACTACATACTTAACTTCATGGACACTAATGACACAACAGTGTGTTGGAAACTATGATCTTAAATTCATGAAATCTAACTATATAACACTATGTGAGAAACTACGTACTTAACTTCATGAAAACTAACTACACAACACAGTATGTGAAACTAAGTGCTTAACTTCTTCAAAAGTAATGATACAACATTGTGTGAGAAAATACGTGCTTAACTTCATGGAAACTAACAATACAACACAGTATGTGAAACTAAGTGCTTAACAGTTTCAAAACTAACAATACAACACTGTGTTTGAAACTATGTGCTTAACTTCTTCAAAACTAACAATACAACACTGTGTGTGAAACTATGTGCTTAACTTCATGAAATCTAACTATATAACACTATATGAGATACTACATACTTAACTTCATGGAAACTAATGACACAACAGTGTGTTGGAAACTATGATCTTAAATTCATGAAATCTAACTATATAACACTATGTGAGAAACTACGTACTTAACTTCATGAAAACTAACTACACAACACAGTATGTGAAACTAAGTGCTTAACTTCTTCAAAAGTAATGATACAACATTGTGTGAGAAAATACGTGCTTAAATTCATGGAAACTAACGATACAATACAGTATGTGAAACTAAGTGCTTAACAGTTTCAAAACTAACAATACAACACTGTGTTTGAAACTAGGTGCTTAACTTCTTCAAAACTAACGATACAACACTGTGTGTGAAACTATGTGCTTAACTACATGAGAACTTACCATATAACACTGTATTAGAAACTACGTGCTTAACTTCTGCAAAACTAATGATACAACACTGTGTGTGAAACTACATGCTTAACTTCTTCAAAACTAACAATACAACACTGTGTGTGAAACTACATGCTTAACTTCTTCAAAACTAACAATACAACACTGTGTGTGAAACTACATGCTTAACTTCTTCAAAACTAACAATACAACACTGTGTGTGAAAATACATGCTTAGCTTCTTCAAAACTAAGAATACAACACTGTGTGTGAAACTACATGCTTAACTTCTTCAAAACTAACGATACAACACTGTGTGTGAAACTACATGCTTAACTTCTTCAAAACTAACAATACAACACTGTGTGTGAAACTATGTGCTTAACTTCATGAAAACTAACTATATAACACTATATGAGAAACTACATACTTAACTTCATGGAAACTAACAATACAACACAGTATGTGAAACTAAGTGCTTAACAGTTTCAAAACTAACAATACAACACTGTGTTTGAAACTAGGTGCTTAACTTCTTCAAAACTAACGATACAACACTGTGTGTGAAACTATGTGCTTAACTTCATGAAATCTAACTATATAACACTATATGAGATACTACATACTTAACTTCATGGAAACTAATGACACAACAGTGTGTTGGAAACTATGTGCTTAAATTCATGAAATCTAACTATATAACACTATGTGAGAAACTACGTACTTAGCTTCATGAAAACTAACTGATACAACACAGTATGTGAAACTAAGTGCTTAACTTCTTCAAAAGTAATGATACAACATTGTGTTAGAAAATACGTGCTTAACTTCATGGAAACTAATGATACAATACAGTATGTGAATCTAAGTGCTTAACAGTTTCAAAACTAACAATACAACACTGTGTGTAAATATACATGCTTAGCTTCTTCAAAACTAAGAATACAACACTGTGTGTGAAACTATGTGCTTAACTTCATGAAATCTAACTATATAACACTATGTGAGAAACTACGTACTTAACTTCATGAAAACTAACTACACAACACAGTCTGTGAAACTAAGTGCTTAACTTCTTCAAAAGCAATGATACAACATTGTGTGAGAAAATACGTGCTTAACTTCATGGAAACTAACGATACAATACAGTATGTGAAACTATGTGCTTAACAGTTTCAAAACTAATAATACAACACTGTGATTGAAACCAGGTGCTTAACTTCTTCTATACTAACGATACAACACTTTGTCTGAAACTACATTCTTAACTTCTTCAAAACTAATGATACAACTCTGTGTGTGAAACTTTATGCTTAATTCCTTCAAAACTAACAATGCAACACTGTGTGTGAAACTATGTGCTTAACTTCATGAAAACTAACTATATAACACTATATGAGAAACTACATACTTAACTTCATGGAAACTAACGATATAACACAGTATGTGAAACTAAGTGCTTAACAGTTTCAAAACTAACAATACAACACTGTGTTTAAAACTAGGTGCTTAACATCTTCAAAACTAAGTATACAACACTGTGTGTGAAACTATGTGCTTAACTTCATGAAAACAAACTATATAACACTATATGAGAATCTACATACTTAACTTCATGAAAACTAACGACACAACACTGTGTGTGATACTACATGCTTAATTTCTTCAAAACTGACAATAAAGCACTGTGTGTGAACCTATGTGCTTAAATTCATGAAAACTAACTACATGAGAAACTACATACTTAACTTCATGGAAACTAACGATACAACACAGTATGTGAAACTAAGTGCTTAACAGTTTCCAAACTAACAATACAACAATGTGTTTGAAACTAGGTGCTTAACGTCTTCATAACTAACGATACAACACTGTGTGTGAAACTATGTGTTTAACTTCATGAGAACTTACCATATAACACTGTATTAGAAACTACGTGCTTAACCTCTTCAAAACTATTGCTACAACACTGTGTGTGAAACAACAAGTTCAACTTCTACAAAACTAACAATACAACACTGTGTGTGAAACTACATGCTGAAGTCTCAAAGCTAACAATAAAACACTGTGTGTGAAACTATGTGCTTAACTTCATGAAACCTAACTATATAACACTATATGAAAAACTACATAATTAACTTCATGAAAACTAACGACACAACACTGTGTGTGAAACTACATGCTTAATTCTTCAAAACTAACAATACAAAACTGTGTGTGAAACTATGTGGTTAACTACATGAGAACTTACCACATAACACGGTATTAGTAACTACGTGCTTAACTTCTTCATAACTAACGATACAACATAGTGTGGGAAACTACATGCTTAACTTCTTCAAAACTAATGATACAACACTGTGTGTTAAACTACATTCTTAAATTCTTCAAAACTAACGATACAACACTGTTTGTGAAACTACATGCTTAATTTCTTCAAAACTAACATACAACACTGTGTGTAAAAATATGTGCTTAACTTCATGAAACCTAACTATATAACACTGTATGAAAAACTACATAATTAACGTCATGAAAACTAACGACACTACACTGTGTGTGAAACTACATGCTTAATTCTTCAAAACTAACAATACAAAACTGTGTGTGAAACTATGTGCTTAACTACATGAGAACTTACCACATAACACGGTATTAGTAACTATGTGCTTAACTTCTTCAAAACTAACGATACAACACAGTGTGCGAAACTACATGCTTAACTTCTTCAAAACTAATGATACAACACTGTGTGTGAAACTACATTCTTAAATTCTTCAAAACTAACGATACAACACTGTTTGTGAAACTACATGATTAATTTCTTCAAAACTAACATACAACACTGTGTGTAAAACTATGTGCTTAAGTTCCTGAAATCTAATTATATAACACTACATGAGAAACTAAATATTTAACTTAATGGAAACTAACGACACAACAGTGTGTGTGAAACTATGCGCTTAAATTCATGAAATCTAAATATAACACTATGTGAGAAACTACGTACTTAATTCATGAAAACTAACTACACAACACAGTATGTGAAACTAAGTGCTTAACTTCTTCAAAAGTAATGATACAACATTGTGTGAGAATATACGTGCTTAACTTCATGGAAACTAACAATACAATACATTATGTGAAACTAAGTGCTTATCAGTTTCAAAACTAACAATACAACACTGTGTGTGAAAAACTACATGCTTAACTTCTTCAAAACTACCGACACAACACTGTGTGTGAAACTACATGCTTAGCCTCTTCAAAACAAAGAATACAACACTGTGTGTGAAATTATGTGCTTAATTTCATGAAATCTAACTATAATAACACTATATGAGAAACTACATACTTAACTTCATGAAAACAAACAACACAACACTGTGTGTGAAACTACAAGCTTGATTTCTTCAAAACTAACAATACAACAATGTATGTGAAACCATTTGCTTAACTACATGATAACTTACCATATAACATTGTATAAGAAACTACGTACTTAACTTCTTCAAAACTAATGATACAACAGTGTGATGTGAAAAAATGTGCTTAATCTCATGAAATCAAACTATATAACACTATAGGAGAAACCACATTCTTAACTTCACGGAAACTAACAATACAACACAGTATGTGAAACTAAGTGCCTAACAGTTTCAAAACTAAAGATACAACACTGTGTTTGAAACTAGGTGCTTAACTTCTTCAAAACTAACGATACAACACTGTGTTTGAAACTAGGTGCTTAAATTCTTCTAAACTAACGATACAACACTTTGTGTGAAACTACATGGTTAACTTCTTCAAAACTAACGATACAACACTGTGTGTGAAACTACATGCTTAATTTCTTCAAAACTACCAATACAAAACTGTGTGTGAAACTATGTGTTTAACTACATGAGAACTTACCATATAACACGGTATTAGTAACTACGTGCTTAATTTCTTCAAAACTAACGATACAACACTGTTTGTGAAACTACATGCTTAACTTCTTTAAAACAAACTATACAACACTGTGTGTGAAATTATATGCTAATTTTTTCAAAACTAACAATACAACACTGTGTTTGTAACTAGGTGCTTAACTTCTTCTAAACTAATGATACAACACTGTGTGTGAAACTACATGCTTAACATTTTCAAAACTAACAATACAACACTGTGTTTGAAACTACGTGCTTATCTTCTTCAAAACTAACGATACAACACTGTGTGTGAAACTATGTGCTTAACTTCATGAAAACTAACTATATAATACTATATGACAAACTACATACTGAACTTCATGGAAACTAACGATACAACACAGTACGTGAAACTAAGTGCTTAACAGTTTCAAAACTAACAATACAACACTGTGTGTGAAACTACTTTCTTAGCTTCTTCAAAACTACGAATACAAAACTGTGTGTGAAACTATGTGCTTAACTTCATGAAATCTAACTATATAACACTATGTGAGAAACTACGTACTTAGCTTCATGAAAACTAACTACACAACACAGTATGTGAAACTAAGTGCTTAACTTCTTCAAAAGTAATGATACAACATTGTGTGAGAAAATACATGCTTAACTTCATGGAAAGTAACGATGCAATACAGTATGTGAAACTAATTGCTTAACGGTTTCAAAACTAACAACACAACACCGTGTGAAACTGTGTGCTTAATTTCATGAAATCTAAATATATAAGACTATATGAGAAACTACATACTTAACTTCTTGGAAACTAACAATACAACACATTATGTGACACTAAGTGATTAAATTCTTCAAAAGTAATGATACAATATTGTGTGGGAAAATACGTGCTTACCTTCATGGAAACTAACGATACAATACAGTATAGAAACTAAGTGCTTAACAGTTTCAAAACTAACAATACAACACTGTGTATGAAACTAGGTGCTTAACTTCTTCAAAACTAACGATACAACACTGTGTGTGAAACTATGTACTTAACTACAATAGAACTTACGATATAACACTGTAGTAGAAACTACGTGCTTAACTTCTTCCAAACTAATGATAGAACACTGTGTGTGAAACTACATGCTTAACTTCTTCAAAACTAACGACACAACACTGTGTGTGAAACTACATGCATAACTTCTTCATAAATAACGATACAACACTGTGTTTGAAACTACATGCTTAACTTCTTCAAAACTAACAATAGAACACTGTGTGTGAAACTATGTGTTTAACTACATGAGAACTTACCATATAACACGGTATTAGTAACTACGTGCTTAATTTCTTCAAAACTAACGATACAACACTGTTTGTGAAACTACATGCTTAACTTCTTTAAAACAAACTATACAACACTGTGTGTGAAATTATATGCTATTTTTTTCAAAACTAACAATACAACACTGTGTTTGTAACTAGGTGCTTAACTTCTAAACTAATGATACAACACTGTGTGTGAAACTACATGCTTAACATTTTCAAAACTAACAATACAACACTGTGTTTGAAACTACGTGCTTATCTTCTTCAAAACTAACGATACAACACTGTGTGTGAAACTATGTGCTTAACTTCATGAAAACTAACTATATAATACTATATGACAAACTACATACTGAACTTCATGGAAACTAACGATACAACACAGTACGTGAAACTAAGTGCTTAACAGTTTCAAAACTAACAATACAACACTGTGTATGAAACTAGGTGCTTAACTTCTTCAAAACTAACGATACAACACTGTGTGTGAAACTATGTACTTAACTACAATAGAACTTACGATATAACACTGTAGTAGAAACTACGTGCTTAACTTCTTCCAAACTAATGATAGAACACTGTGTGTGAAACTACATGCTTAACTTCTTCAAAACTAACGACACAACACTGTGTGTGAAACTACATGCATAACTTCTTCATAAATAACGATACAACACTGTGTTTGAAACTACATGCTTAACTTCTTCAAAACTAACAATAGAACACTGTGTGTGAAACTATGTGCTTAACTTCATGAAATCGAACTATATAACACTTTATGAGAAACTACATAATTAACTTCAAGGAAACTAACGACACAACAGTGTGCGTGAAACTATGTTCTTAAATTCATGAAATCTCACTATATAACAATAACACTATGTGAGAAAATACCTACTTAGCTTCATGAAAACTAGCGACACAACACTGTGTGTGAAACTACATGCTTAATTTCTTCAAAACTTACGATACAACACTGTGTTTGAAACTAGGCGCTTAACTTCTTCAAACTAACGATACAACACTGTGTGTGAAACTATGTGCTTAAATACATGAGAACTTACAATATAACACTGTATTAGAAACTATGTGCTTAACTTCTTCAAAACTAATGATACAACACTGTGTGTGAAACTACACGCTTAACATCGTCAAAACTTACGACACAACACTGTGTGTGAAACTACATGATTAACTTCTTCAAATATAACGATACAACACTGTGTGTGAAACTACATGATTAACTTCTTCAAAAATAACGATACAACACTGTGTTTGAAACTATGTCCTTAACTTCATGAAACCTAACTATATAACACGATATGAGATACTACATACTTAACTTCATGGAAACTAGTGACACAACAGTGTGTTTGAAACTATGTGCTTAAATTCATGAAATCTAACTATATAACAGTATGTCAGAAACTACGTACTTCGTGAAAACTAACTAAACAACACAGTATGTGAAACTAAGTGCTTAACATCTTCAAAAGTAATGATACAACATTGTGTGAGAATAATTCGTGCTTAACTTCATGGAAACTAACGATACAAGTCAGTATGTGAAACTAAGTGCTTAACAGTTTGAAAACTAACAATACAAAACTGTGTTTAAAACTAGGTGCTTAGCTTCTTCAAACCTAATGATACAAAACTGTGTGTGAAACTATGTGCTTAACTACATGAGAACTTAAAATATAACATGTGTTAGAAACTACGTGCTTAACTTCTTCTAAAGTAACGATACAAATCTTTGGGGGAAACCACATGCTTAACTTCTTCAAAACTAACGATACATCACTGTGTGTGAACTTCATGCTTAACTTCTTCAAAACAAACGATACAAAACTGTGTGTTAAAATACATGCTTAATTATTTCAAAACTAACAATACAACACTGTGTGTAAAACTATGTGCTTAACTTCATGAAATCGAAATATATAACACTATATTAGAAACTCCATAATTAAATTCATGGAAAATAACGACACAACAGTGTGCGTGAAACAATGTGCTTAAATTCATGAAATCTAACTATATAACACTACATGAGAAACTACGTACTTAACTTCATGAAAACTAACTACACAACACAGTATGTGAAACTGAGTGCTTAACTTCTTCAAAAGTAATGATACAACATTCTGTGAGAAAATACGTGCTTAACATCATGGAAACAACGATACAATACAGTATGTGAAACTAAGTGCTTAACAGTTTCAAAACTAACAATACAACACTGTGTTTGAAACTAGGTGCTTAACTTATTCGAAACTAACGATACAACACTGTGTGTGTAAAACTACAAGCTTAACTTCTTCAAAACTAACGACACAACACTGTGTTTGAAACTAGGTGCTTAACTTCTTCAAAACTAAATATACAACACTGTGTGTGAAACTATGTGCTTTACTTCATGAAACCTAACTATATAACACTATATGAGATACTACATACTTATCTTCATGGAAACTAATGACACAACAGTGTGTTGGAAACTATGTGCTTAAATTCGTGAAATCTTACTATATAACACTATGTGAGAAACTACATAATTAACTTCATGGATACTACCGACACAACAGTGTGTGTGAAACTATGTGCGTAAATTCATGAAATCTAACTATATAACACTATCTATGAAAATACCCACTTAACTTCATGAAAACTAACGAGACAACACTGTGTGTGAAATTATGTGCTTAACTTCATGAAAATTAACTATATAACACTATATGAGAAACTACATCCTTAACATCATGGAAACTAACAATACAACACAGTATGTAACTAAGTGCTTAACAGTTTCAAAACTAAAAATACAACACTGTGTTTGAAACTATGTGCTTATCTTCTTCAAAACTAACGATACAACACTGTGTGGGAAACTATGTGCTTAACTTCATGAAAACTAACTATATAATACTATATGAGAAACTACATAATTAACTTCATGGATACTAACGATACAACACATTATGTGAAACTAAGTGCTTAACAGTTTCAAAACTAACAATACAACACTGTGTGTGAAACTACATGCTTAACTTCTTCAAAACTAACAATACAACACTGTGTGTGAAACTACGTGCTTACCTTCATGATATCTAACTATAAAACACTATGTGAGAAACTTCTTACTTAACTTCATGAAATCTAACTACACAACACAGTATGTGAAGGTAAGTGCTTAACAGTTTCAAAACTAACGATACAACACTGTGTCTGAAATTAGGTGCTTAACTTCATGGAAACTAACGATGCAATACAGTATGTGAAACTAAGTGCTTAACAGTTTCAAAACTAACAATACAACACTGTGTCTGAAATTAGGTGCTTAACTTCTTCTAAACTAACTATACAACACTTTGTGTGAAACTACATGCTTAACTTCTTCAAAATAAGCGATACAACACTGTGTGTGAAACTACATGCTTAACTTCTTCAAAACTAACAATACAACACTGTGTGAGAAACTGTGCTTAAGTTCATGAAAACTAACTATATAATACTATATGAGAAACTACATGCGTAACATCATGGAAATTAACGATACAACACAGTCTGAGAAACGAAGTGCTTAACAGTTTCAAAACTAACAATACAACACTGTGTGTGAATATCATGCTTAATTTTTTCAAAACTAACAATACAACACTGTGTTTGAAACTTGGTGCTTAACTTCTAAACTAGCGATACAACACTGTGTGTGAAACTACATGCTTAACTTCTTCAAAACTGACGATACAACACTGTGTGTGAAACTACATGCTTAACTTCTTCAAAACTAACGATACAACACTGTGTGTGAAACTATGTGCTTAACTACATGAGAACATACCATATAACACTATATTAGTAACTACATGCTTAACTTCTTCAAAACTAACGATACAACACTGTGTGTGAAACTACATGCTTAACTTCTTCAAAACTAATGATACAACACTGTGTGTGAAACTACATGCTTAACTTCTTCAAAACTAACGATACAACACTGTGTGTGAAACTACATGCTTAACTTCTTCAAAACTAACGATACAACACTGTGTGTGAAACTACATGATTAACTTCTTCAAAACTAACGATACAACACTGTGTGTGAAACTATGTGCTTAACTACATGAGAACTTACAATATAACACTGTATTAGTAACTACGTGCTTAACTTCTTCAAAACTAATGATACAACACTGTGTGTGAAACTACATGCTTAACTTCTTCAAAACTAATGATACAACACTGTGTGTGAAACTACATGCTTAATTTTTTTCAAAATTAACCATACAACACTGTGTGTAAAACTATGTGCTTACATTCGTGAAATCTAACTATATAACACTATATGAGAAACTACATACTTAATTTCATGGAAACGAACGACACAACAGTGTGTGTGAAAATATGTGTTCAAATTCATGAAATCTAACTATTTAACAGTGTGTGAGAAATTACGTATTTAACTTCATGAAAACTAACTACAAAACACAGTATGTGAAACTTGGTGCATAACTTCTTTAAAAGTAATGACACAACATTTTGTGAGAAAATACGCGCTTAACTTCATGGAAACTAAAGATACAATACAGTATGTGAAAATAAGTGCTTAACAGATTCAAAACTAACAATACAACACTTTGTTTAAACTAGGTGCCTAACTTCTTCATAACTAACTATACAACACTGTGTGTGACACTATGTGCTTACCTTCATGAAATCTAACTATATAACACTATATGAGAAGCTACGTACTTAACTTCATGAAAACTAACGACACAACACAGTATGTGAAACTAAGTGCTTAACTAATTCAAAACTAATGATACAACTTTGTGTGTGAAACTACATGCTTACCTTCATGAAATCTAACTATATAACACTATATGAGAAACTACGTACTTAATTTCATGAAAACTAACAACACAACACAGTATGTGAAACTAAGTGCTTAACTTCTTCAAAAATAACAATACAGCATTGTGTTCGAAGCTACGTGCTTAACATAATGAGAACTTACCATATAACACTGTGTTAGAAACTACATTCGTAACTTCTTCAAAACTAACGATACAACACTGTGTGTGACACTATGTGCTTAACTTCATGAAATCTAACTATATAACACTATATGAGAATCCACGTATTAACTTCATAAAAACTAACGATACAACACTGTGTGTGAAACTATGTGCTTAACGTCATGAAATCTCACTAAATAACACTATATGAGAAACTTCGTACTTAACTTCATGGAAACTAACGACACAACACAGTATGTGAAACTAAGTGCTTAACTTCTTCAAAACTAATAATACAGCATTGTGTTTGAAGCTACGTGCTTAACCTAGTGAGAACTTTCCATATAACACTGTGTTAGAAACTACATTCTTAACTTCTACAAAAATAACGATACAACACTGTGTGTGACACTATGTGCTTAACTTCATGAAATCTTACTATATAACATTATATGAGAAGTGCTTAACTTCTTCAAAACTAATGATACAACTTTGTGTGTGAAACTACATGCTTACCTTCATGAAATCTAACTATATAACACTAAATGAGAATCCAAGTACTTAACTTCATGAAAACTAACGATACAACACTGTGTGTGAAACTATGTGCTTAAGGTCATGAAATCTGACTATATAATACTATATAAGACACTACGTACTTAACTTCATGAAAACTAACAACACAACACAGTATGTGAAACTAAGTGCTTAACTTCTTCAAAACTAACGATATAACAGTGTGTATGAAACTATGTGCTTAACGTCATGTAATCTCACTATATAACACTATATGAGAAACTACGTACTTAACTTCATGAAAACTTACGACACAACACAGTGTGTGAAACTAAGTGCTTAACTTCTTCAAAACTAAAGATACAACATTGTGTGTGAAACTACATGATTAACTTCATGAAATCTAACTATATAACACTATATGAGAATCTACGTACTTAACTTCATGAAAACGAACGACACAACACAGTATGTGAAACTAAGTGCTTAACTTCTTCAAAACTAATGATACAACATTGTGTGTGAAACTACATGATTAACTTCATGAATTCTACCTATATAACACTATATGAGAATCAACGTACTTGACTTCATGAAAACGAACGATACAACACAGTATGTGAAACTAAGTGCTTAACTTCTTCAAAACTAATGATAAAACATTGTGTGTGAAACTAAATGCTTACCTTCTTTAAATCTAACTAAATAACACCATATGAGAATCCACGTACTTAACTTCAAGAAAACTAACGATACAACACTGTGTTTGAAACTATGTACTTAATGTCATGAAATCTCACTATATAACTCTATATGAGAAACTACGTACTTAACTTCATGAAAACTAATGACACAACACAGTGTGTGAAACTAAGTGCTTAACTTCTTCAAAACTAATGATACAACAGTGTGTATGAAACTATGTGCTTAACGTCATGAAATCTCACTATATAACACTATATGAGAATCTACGTACTTAACTTCATGAAAACTAATGACACAACACAGTGTGTGAAACTAAGTGCTTAACTTCTTCAAAACTAATGATACAACATTGTGTGTGAAACTACATGCTTACCTTCATGAAATCTAACTACATAACACTATATGAGAAACTACGTAATTAATTTCATGAAAACTAACGACACAACACAGTATGTGAAACTAAGTGCTTAACTTCTTCAAAAATAACAATACAGCATTGTGTTTGAATCCACGTGCTTAATATAATGAGAACTTACCATATAACACTGTGTAAGAAACTACATTCTTAACTTCTTCAAAACTAACGATACAACACTGTGTGTGACACTATGTGCTTAACTTCATGAAATCTAACTATATAACACTATATGAGAATCCATGTACTTAACTTCATGAAAACTAACGATACAACACTGTATGTGAAACTAAGTACTTAACTTCTTCAAAACTAATAATACAGCATTGTGTTTTAAGCTACGTGCTTAACATAATGAGAACTTACAATATAACACTGTGTTAGAAACTACATTTTTAACTTCTTCAAAACTAACGATACAACACTGTGTGTGACACTATGTGCTTACCTTCAAGAAATCTAACTATATAACACTATATGAGAAACAACGTACTTAACTTCATGAAAACTAACGACACAACACAGTATGTGAAACTAAGAGCTTAAATTATTCAAAACCAATGAAACAACATTGTGTGTGAAACTACATGCTTACTTTCATGAAATCTAACTATATAACACTATATGAGAATCCACGTACTTAACTTCATGAAAACTAACGATACAACACTGTGTGTGAAACTATGTGCTTAACGTCATGAAATCTCTCTATATAACACTATATAAGAAACTACGTACTTAACTTCATGAAAACTAACGACACAACACAGTATGTGAAACTAAGTGCTTAACTTCTTCAAAACTAATGATACAACATTGTGTGTAAAACTACAAGATTAACTTCATGAATTCTAACTATATAACACTATATGAGAATCAACGTACTTAACTTCATGAAAACGAATGATACAACACAGTATGTGAAACTAAGTGCTTAACTTCTTCAAAACTAATGATCAAACATTGTGTGTGAAACTAAATGCTTACCTTCTTTAAATCTAACTAAATAACACTATATGAGAATCCACGTACTTAACTTCAAGAAAACTAACGATACAACACTGTGTGTGAAACTATTTACTTAATGTCATGAAATCTCACTTTATAACTCTATATGAGAAACTACGTACTTAACTTCATGAAAACTAATGACACAACACAGTATGTGAAACTAAGTGCTTAACTTCTTCAAAACTAATGATACAACATTGTGTGTGAAACTAAATGCTTACCTTCATGAAATCTAACTATATAACACTACATGAAAACTACGTACTTAACTTCATGAAAACTTACGACATAACACAGCATGTGAAACTAAGTGATTAACTTCTCCAAAACTAATGATACAACATTGTGTGTGAAACTACATGCTTACCTTCAAGAAATCTAACTATATAACAGTATATGAGACACTACGTACTTAACTTCATGAAAACTAATGACACAACACAGTATGTGAAACTAAGTGCTTAAGTTCTTCAAAACTAACGATACAACAGTGTGTATGAAACTATGTGCTTAACGTCATGAGGTCTCACTATATAACACTATATGAGAAACTACGTACTTAACTTCATGAAAACTAACGACACAACACAGTGTGTGAAACTAAATGCTTAACTTCTTCAAAACTAATGATACAACATTGTGTGTGAAACTACATGATTAACATCATGAAATCTAACTATATAACACTATATGAGAAACTACATACTTAACTTCATGGAAACGAACGACACAACACAGTATGTGAAACTAAGTGCTTAACTTCTTCAAAACTAATGATACAACATTGTGTGTGAAACTATATGCTTACCTTCATGAAATCTAACTACATAACACTATATGAGAAACTACGTACTTAATTTCATGAAAACTAACGACACAACACAGTATGTGAAACTAAGTGCTTAACTTCTTCAAAAATAACAATACAGCATTGTGTTTGAAGCTACGTACTTAACATAATGAGAACTTACCATAAAACACTGTGTTAGAAACTACATTCGTAACTTCTTCAAAACAAATGATACAACACTGTGTGTGACACTATGTGCTTACCTTCATGAAATCTAACTATATAACACTATATGAGAAACAATGTACTTAACTTCATGAAAACTAACGACATGACACAGTATGTGAAACTAAGTGCTTAACTTCTTCAAATCTAATGATACAACATTGTGTGTGAAACTACATGCTTACCTTCATGAAATCTAACTATATAACAATATATGAGAATCAACGTACTAAACTTCATGAAAATGAACGACTCAACACAGTATGTGAATCTAAGTGCTTAACTTCTTCAAAACTAATGATACAACATTGTGTGTGAAACTACATCCTTACCTTCATGAAATCTAACTATATAACACTATATGAGACTCCACGTACTTAACTTCATGAAAACTAACGACACAACACAGTATGTGAAACTAAGTGTTTAACTTCTTCAAAACTAATGATACAACATTGTGTGTGAAACTACATGCTTACCTTCATTAAATCTAACTATGTAACACTATATGAGAATCCACGTACTTAACTTCAAGAAAACTAACGATACAACACTGTGTGTGAAACTATGTGCTTAACGTCATGAAATCTCACTATATAAGACTATATGAGAAACTACTTACTTAACTTCATGGAAAATAACGACACAACACAGTATGTGAAACTAAGTGCTTAACTTCTTCAAAACAAATGATACAACATTGTGTGTGAAATTATATGCTTACCTTCATGAAATCTAACTACATAACACTATATGAGAAACTAGGTACTTAACTTCATGAAAACTAACGACACAACACAGTATGTGAAACTAAGTGCTTAACATCTTCAAAACTAATGATACAACCTTGTGTGTGAAACGACCTGCTTAACTTCATGAAATCTAACTATATAACACTATGTGAGAATCCACGTACTTAATTTCATGAAAACTAACGACACAACACAGTACGTGAAACTAAGTGCTTAACTACTTCAAAAATAACAATACAGCATTGTGTTTTAAGCTACGTGCTTAACATAATGAGAACTTACCATATAACACTGTGTTAAAAACTACATTCTTAACTTCTTCAAAACAAACGAAACAACACTGTGTGTGACACTATATGCTTAACTTCATGAAATCAAACAATATAACACTATATGAGATCCAAGTACTTAACTGCATGAAAACTAACGATACAACACTGTGTGTGAAACTATGTGCTTAACGTCATGAAATCTCACTATATAACACTATATGAGAAACTACATACTTAACTTCATGGAAACTAATGACACAACACAGTATTTGAAACTAAGTGCTTAACTTCTTCAAAAATAACAATACAGCATTGTGTTTGAAGCTACGTGCTTAACATAATGAGAACTTACCATATAACACTGTGTTAGAATCTACATTACTTCTTCAAAACTAACGATACAACACTGTGTGTGACACTATGTGCTTACCTTCATGAAATCTAACTATATAACACTGTATGAGAATCCACGTACTTAACTTCATGAAAACTAACGATACAACACTGTGTGTGAAACTATGTGCTTAACATAAAGAAATCTCACTATATTACACTATATGAGAAACTACATACTTAACTTCATGAAAACTAACGACACAACACAGTATGTGAAACTAAGTGTTTAACTTCTTCAAAACTAATGATACAACATTGTGTGTGAAACTACATGCTTACCTTCATTAAATCTAACTATGTAACACTATATGAGAATCCACGTACTTAACTTCATGAAAACTAACGATACAACACTGTGTGTGAAACTATGTGCTTAACGTCATGAAATCTCACTATATAACACTATATGAGAAACTACGTACTTAACTTCATGAAAACGACACAACACAGTATGTGAAACTAAGTGCTTAACTTCTTCAAAACTAAAGATACAAAGTTGTGTGTGAAACTACATGCTTACCTTTATGAAATGTCACTATATTACAAGATATGAGAAACTACGTACTTAACTTCATGAATTCTAACGACACAAGACAGTATGTGAAACTAAGTGCTTAACATCTTCAAAACTAATGATACAAAATTGTGTGTGAAACTACATGCTTGGCTTCATGAAATCTAATTATATAACACTGTATGAGAAACTACGTACTTAAATTCATGGAAACTAACGACACAACACAGTATGTGAAACTAAGCGCTTAACTTCTTCAAAATTAACAATACAGCATTGATTTGAAGCTACGTGCTTACCATAATTATAACTTACCATATAACACTGTGTTAGAAACTACATTCTTAACTTCTTCAAAACTAACGATACAACACTGTGTGTGACACTATGTGCTTACGTTCATGAAATCTAACCATATAACACTATATGAGAAACTACGTACTTAACTTCATGGAAACTAACGACACAACACAGTATGTGAATCTAAGTCCTTAACTGCTTCAAAACTAATGATACAACATTGTGTGTGAAACCAAATGCTTACATTCATGAAATCTAACTATATAACACTATATGACAAACTAGGTACTTAACTTCATGGAAACTAACGACACAACACAGTATGTGAAACTAAGTGCTTAACATCTTCAAAATTAAGGATACAACATAGTGTGTGAAACTACCTGCTTAACTTCATGAAATCTAACTATATAACACTGTATGAGAATCCACGTACTTAACTTCATGAAAACTAACGATACAACACTGTGTGTGAAACTATGTTCTTAACGTCATGAAATCTCACTATATAACACTATATGAGAAACTACGTACTTAACTTAATGGAAACTAACGACACAACACAGTATGTGAAACTAAGTGTTTAACTTCTTCAATACTAATGATAAAACATTGTGTGTGAAACTACATGCTTACCTTCATGAAATCTAACTATATAACACTATATGAGTATCCACGTACTTAACTTCATGAAAACTAACGATACAACACTGTGTGTGAAACTATGTGCTTAACGTCATGAAATCTCACTAGACAACACTATATGAAAACTATGTACTTAACTTCATGGAAACTAACGACACAACACAGTATATGAAAGTAAGTGCTTAACTTCTTCAAAAATAACAATACGGCATTGTGTTTGAAGCTACGTGCTTAACATAATGAGAACTTACCATATAACATTGTGTTAGAAACTACATTCTTAACTTCTTCAAAACTAACGATACAACAATGTGTGTGACACTATGTGCTTACCTTCATGAATTCAAACTATATAACACTATATGAGAAACTACGTATTTAACTTCATGAAAAGTAATGACACAACACAGTATGTGAAACTATGTGCTTAACTTCTTCAAAACTAATGATACAACTTTGTGTGTAAAACTACATGCTTACCTTCAAGAAATCTAACTATATAACAGTGTATGAGATACTACGTACTTAATTTCATGAAAACTAACGACACAACACTGTATGTTAAACTAAGTGCTTAACATCTTCAAAATTTACAATACAGCATTTTTTTAAAGCTACGTGGTTAACCTAATGAGAACTTACCATATGACACTGTGTTAGAAACTACATTCTTAACTTCTTCAAAACTAACGATACAACACTGTGTGTGACACTATGTGCTTAACTTCATGAAATCTAACTATATAACACTATGTGAGAAACTATGTACTTAACTTCATGGAAACTACGACACAACACAGTATGTGAAACTAAGTGCTAACTTCTTCAAAACTTATGATAAAACATTGTGTGTGAATAAATGCTTACATTCATGAAATCTAACAATATAACACTATATGAGAAAATAGGTACTAAACTTCATGAAAACTAACGACAGAACACAGTATGTGCAACTAAATGCTTAACATCTTCAAAAATAAGGATACAACATTGTGTGTGAAACTACCTGCTTAACTTCATGAAATCTAACTCTATAACACTGTATGAGAATCCACGTACTTAACTTCATGAAAACTAACGATACAACACTGTGTGTGAAACTATGTTCTTAACGTCATGAAATCTCACTATATAACACTATATGAGAAACTACGTACTTATCTTAATGGAAACTAACGACACAACACAGTATGTGAAACTAAGTGCTTAATTTCTTCTAAACTAACAATACAGCATTGTGTTTTAAGCTACGTGCTTAACATAATGAGAACTTACCATAGAACACTGTTTTAGAAACTACATTCTTAACTTCTTCAAAACTGACGATAAAACACTGTGTGTGACACTATGTGCTTTCCTTCATGAAATCTAACTATATAATACTATGTGAGAAACTACGAACTTAACTTCATGAAAAGAATTGACACAACACAGAATTTGAAACTAAGTGCTTAACTTCTTCAAACTAATGATAAAACATTGTGTGTGAAACTACATGCTTACTTTCAAGAAATCAAACTATATAACAGTATATGAGAAACTACATACTTAACTTCATGAAAACTAAGGACACAACACAGTATCTGAAACTAAGTGCTTAACTTCTTCAAAATTTACAATACAGCATTGGGTTTGAAGCTACGTGCTTAGCCTAATGAGAACTTACCATATAACACTGTGTTAGAAACTACATTCTTAACTTCTTCAAAACTAACGATACTACACTGGTTGTGACACTATGTGCTTAACTTCATGAAATCTAACTATATAACACTATATGAGAATCTAGGTACTTAACTTCATGAAAACTAACGACACAAAACAGTATGTGAAATTAAGTGCTTAACATCTTCAAAACTAATGATACAACATTCTGTGTGAAACTGCCTGCTTAACTTCATGAAATCTAACTATATAACACTATGTGAGAAACTCGGTACTTAACTTCATGAAAACTAACAACACAACACAGTATGTGTAACTAAGTGCTTAACATCTTCAAAACTAATGATACAACATAGTGTGTGAAACTACCTGCTTAACTTCATGAAATCTAACTATATAACACAATATGAGAATCCACGTTCTTAACTTCATGAATACTAACGACACAACACAGTATGTGAAATTAAGTGCTTAACATCTTCAAAACTAATGATACAACATTCTGTGTGAAACTACCTGCTTAACTTCATGAAATCTACCTATATAACACTATATGAGAAACCAAGTACTTAACTTCATGAAAACTAACGATACAACACTGTGTGTGACACTATGTGCTTAACTTCATGAAATCTATCTATAAAACACTATATGAGAATCCATGTACTTAACTGCATGAAAACTAACGATACAACACTGTGTGTGAAACTATGTGCTTAACGTCATGAAATCTCACTATATAACACTATATGAGAAACTACGTACTTAACTTCATGGAAACTAACGACACAATACAGTATGCGAAACTAAGTGCTTAACTTCTTCAAAACTAACAATACAGCATTGTGTTTGAAGCTACGTGCTTAACATAATGTGAACTTACAATATAACACTGTGTTAGAAACTACATTCTTAACTTCTTCAAAACTAACGATACCACACTGTGTGTGACACTATGTGCTTACCTTCATGAAATCTAACTATATAACACTATATGAGAAACTACGTATTTAACTTCATGAAAAGTAATGACACAACACAGTATGTGAAACTAAGTGCTTAACTTTTTCAAACTAATGATACAACATTGTGTGTGAAACTGCATGCTTACCTTCAAGGAATCTAACTATATAACAGTATATGAGATACTACGTACTTAAATTCATGAAAACTAAGGACACAACACAGTATGTGAATCTAAGTGCTTAACTTCTTCAAAACTTACAATACAGCATTGTGTTTGAAGCTACGTGCTTAACCTAATGAGAACTTGCCATATAAAACTGTGGTAGAAACTATATTCTTAACTTCTTCAAAACTAACGATACAACACTGTGTGTGACTCTATGTGCTTAACTTCATGAAATCAAACTATATAAAACTATATGAGAAACTACGTACTTAACTCCATGAAAACTAAAGACACACCACTGTATATGAAACTAAGTGCTTCACTTCTTCAAAACTAATGATACAACATTGTGTGTGAAACTGCCTGCTTCCCTTCATGAAATCTAACTATATAACACTATGTGAGAAACTCAGTACTTAACTTCATGAAAACTAACAACACAACACAGTATGTGTAACTAACTGCTTAACATCTTCAAAACTAACGATACAACACTGTGTGTGAAACTATGTGCTTAACGTCATGAAATATCACTATATAACACTATATGAGAAACTACGTACTTAACTTCATGAAAACTAACGACACAACACGGTATGTGAAACTAAGTGCTTAACTTCTTCAAAACTAATGATACAACATTGTGTGTGAAATTACATGCTTAACTTCATGAAATCTAACTATATAGCACTACATGAGAAACTACGTACTAAATTTCATGAAAACTAACGACACAACACAGTATGTGAAACTAAGTGCTTAACTTCTTCAAAAATAACAATACAGCATTGTGCTTGAAACTACGTGCTTAACATAATGAGAACATACCATATAACGCTGTGTTAGAAACTACATTATTAACTTCTACAAAACTGATGATACAACACTGTGTGTGACTCTATGTGCTTACTTCATGAAATCTAACTATATATCACTGTATGAGAATCCACGTAATTAACTTCATGAAAACTAACGATACAACACTGTGTGTGACACTATGTGCTTAACTTCATGAAATCAAACTATATAAACCTATATGAGAAACTACGTACTTAACTCCATGAAAACTAAAGACACACCACTGTATGTGAAACTAAGTGCTTAACTTCTTCAAAACTAATGATACAACATTGTGTGTGAAACTGCCTGCTTCCCTTCATGAAATCTAACTATATAACACTATGTGAGAAACTCAGTACTTAACTTCATGAAAACTAACAACACAACACAGTATGTGTAACTAACTGCTTAACATCTTCAAAACTAACGATACAACACTGTGTGTGAAACTATGTGCTTAACGTCATGAAATCTCACTATATAACACTATATGAGAAACTACGTACTTAACTTCATGAAAACTAACGACACAACACAGTATGTGAAACTAAGTGCTTAACTTCTTCAAAACTAATGATACAACATTGTGTGTGAAATTACATGCTTAACTTCATGAAATCTAACTATATAGCACTACATGAGAAACTACGTACTAAATTTCATGAAAACTAACGACACAACACAGTATGTGAAACTAAGTGCTTAACTTCTTCAAAAATAACAATACAGCATTGTGATTGAAACTACGTGCTTAACATAATGAGAACATACCATATAACACTCTGTTAGAAACTACATTATTAACTTCTACAAAACTGATGATACAACACTGTGTGTGACACTATGTGCTTACTTCATGAAATCTAACTATATATCACTGTATGAGAATCCACGTAATTAACTTCATGAAAACTAACGATGCAACACTGTGTGTGAAACTATGTGCTTAACATCAAGAAATCTCACTATATTACACTATATGAGAAACTACGTACTTAACTTCATGAAAACTAACGACACAACACAGTATGTGAAACTAAGTGCTTAACTTCTTCAAAACTAATGATACAACATTGTGTGTGAAACTACATGCTTAACTTCATGAAACCTAACTATATAGCACTACATGAGAAACTACGTACTTAATTTCATGAAAACTAACGACACAACACAGTATGTGAAACTAAGTGCTTAACTTCTTCAAAAATAACAATACAGCATTGTGCTTGAAACTACGTGCTTAACATAATGAGAACATACCATATAACACTGTGTTAGAAACTACATTATTAACTTCTACAAAACTGATGATACAACACTGTGTGTGACACTATGTGCTTACTTCATGAAATCTAACTATATATCACTGTATGAGAATCCACGTAATTAACTTCATGAAAACTAACGATACAACACTGTGTGTGAAACTATGTGCTTAACATCAAGAAATCTCACTATATTACACTATATGAGAAACTACGTACTTAACTTCTTGAAAACTTACAATACAACACTGTGTGTGAAACTATGTGCTTAACGTCATGAAATCTCACTGTATAACACTATATGCGAAACTACGTACTTAACTTCATGAAAACTAACGACATAACACAGTATGTGAAACTAAGTGCTTAACTTCTTCAAAACTAATGATACAACACTGTGTGTGAAACTACCTGCTTAACTTCATGAAATCTAACTATATAACACTATATGAGAATCCACGTACTTAACTTCATGAGAATTTACATTACAACACTGTGTGTGAAACTATGTGCTTAACGTCATGAAATCTCACTATATAACACTATAAGAGAAACTACATACTTAACTTCATGGAAACTAAGGACACAACACAGTATGTGAAACTAAGTGCTTAACTTCTTCAAAACTAACAATACAGCATTGTGTTTGAAGCTACGTGCTTAACGTAATGACAACTTACCATATAACACTGTGTTAGAAACTACATTCTTAACTTCTTCAAAACTAACGATACAACACTGTGTGAGACACTATGTGCTTACCTTCATGAAATCTCACTATATAACACTATATGAGAAACTACGTACTTAACTTCATGAAAAGTAATGACACAACACAGTATGTGAAACTAAGTGCTTAAATTCTTCAAAACTAATGATACAACATTGTGTGTGAAACTACATGCTTAACTTCATGAATTCTAACTATATAACACTATATGAGAATCCAAGTACTTAACTTCATGAAAACTAACGATACAACACTGTGTGTGAAACAATGTGCTTAACGTCAGGAAATCTCACTATATAACACTTTATGAGAAACTACGTACTCAACTTCATGGAAACTAACGAGACAACACAGTATGTGAAACTAAGTGCTTAACTTCTTAAAAACTAACAATACAGCATTGTGTTTGAAGCTACGTGCTTAACCTAATGAGAACTTACCATATAACACTGTGTTAGAAACTACATTCTTAACTTCTTCAAAACTAACGATACAACATTGTGTGTGAAACTACATGCTTAACTTCATGAAATCTAACTATATAACACTATATGAGAATTCACGTACTTACCTTCATGAAAACTAACGATACAACACTGTGTGTGAAACTATGTGCTTAACTTCATGAAATCTCACTATATAACACTATATGAGAAACTACGTACTCAACTTCATGCTAACTATCGATACAACACAGTATGTGAAACTAAGTGCTTGAATTCTTCAAAACTAATGATACAACATTTTGTGTGAAACTACATGCTTCCCTTCATGAAATCTACCTATATAACTCTATATGAGAAACTACGTACTTAACTTCATGAAAACTAACGACACAACACAGTAGTTGAAACTAAGTGCTTAACTTCTTCAAAAATAACAATACAGCATTGTGTTTGAAGCTACGTGCTTAACATAATGAGAACTTACAATATAACACTGTGTTAGAAACTACATTCTTAACTTCTTCAAAACTAACGATACAACACTGTGTGTGACACTATGTGCTTACCTTCATGAAATCTAACTATATAACACTATATGAGAAACTACGTACTTAACTTCATGAAAACTAACGACACAACACAGTATGTGAAACTAAGTGCTTAACTTCTTCAAAACTAATGATACAACATTGTGTGTGAAACTACATGCTTACCTTCATGAAATCTAACTATATAACACTATATGAGAAACTACGTACTTAACTTCATGAAAACTAACGACACAACACTGTATGTGAAACTAAGTGCTTAACTTCTTCAAAACTAATGATACAACATTGTGTGTGAAACTACATGCTTACCTTCATGAAATCTAACTATATAACACTATATGAGAAACTCACGTACTTAACTTCATGAAAACTAACAACACAACACAGTGTGTGTAACTAACTGCTTAACATCTTCAAAACTAACGATACAACACTGTGTGTGAAACTATGTGCTTAACGTCATGAAATCTAACTATATAACACTATATGAGAAACTACGTACTTAACTTCATGAAAACTAACGACACAACACAGTATGTGAAACTAAGTGCTTAACTTCTTCAAAACTAATGATATAACATTGTGTGTGAAACTACAAGCTTACCTTCATGAAATCTAACTATATAACACTATATGAGAAACTACGTACTTAACTTCATGAAAACTAACGACACAACACAGTATGTGAAACTAAGTGCTTAACTTCTTCAAAACTAATGATACAACATTGTGTGTGAAACTACATGCTTACCTTCATGAAATCTACCTATATAACACTATATGAGAAACTACGTACTTAACTTCATGAAAACGAACGACACAACACAGTATATGAAACTAAGTGCTTAACTTCTTCAAAACTAATGATACAACATTGTGTGTGAAACTACATGCTTAACATCATGAAATCTAACTATATAACACTATATGAGAATCCACGTACTTAACTTCATGAAAACTAACGATACAACACTGTGTGTGAAACTGTGTGCTTAACGTCATGACACCTCACGATATAACACTATATGAGAAACTACGTATTTAAATTCATGGAAACTAACGACACAACCCCGTATGTGAAACTAAGTGCTTAACTTCTTCAAAACTAACAATACAGCATTGTGTTTGAAGCTACGTGCTTAACCTAATGAGAAATTACCATATAACACTGTGTTAGAAACTACATTCTTTACTTCTTCAATACTAACGATACAACACTGTGTGTGACATAATGTGCTTACCTTCATGAAATCTAACTATATAACACTATATGAGAAACTACGTACTTAACTTCATGAAAACGAACGACACAACACAGTATGTGAAACTAAGTGCTTAACTTCTTCAAAACTAATGATACAACATTGTGTGTGAAACTACATGCTTAACATCATGAATTCTAACTATATAACACTATATGAGAATCCACGTACTTAACTTCATGAAAACTAACGATACAACACTGTGTGTGAAACTATGTGCTTAACGTCATGAAATCACACTATAGAACACTATATGAGAAACTACGTACTCAACTTCCTGGAAACTAACGATACAACACAGTATGTGAAACTCAGTGCTTAAATTCTTCAAAACTAATGATACAACATTGTGTGTGAAACTACATGCTTAACTTCATGAAATCTAACTATATAACACTATATGAGAATCCACGTATTAACTTCATGAAAACTAACGATACAACACTGTGTGTGAAACTATGTGCTTAATGTCATGAAATCTCACTATATAACACTATATGAGAAACTACGTACTTAACTTCATGGAAACTACCAACACAACACAGTATTGAAACTAAGTGCTTAACTTCTTCAAAACTAACAATACAGCATTGTGTTTGAAGCTACGTGCTTAACATAATGAGAACTTACCATATAACACTGTGATAGAAACTACATTCTTAACTTCTTCAAAACTAAGGATACAACACTGTGTGTGACACAATGTGCTTAACTTCGTGAAATCTAACTATATAACACTATATGAGAATCCACGTACTTAACTTCATGAAAACTAACGATACAACACTGTGTGTGAAACTATGTGTTTAACGTCATGAAATCTCACTATATAATACTATATGAGAAACTATGTACTCAACTTCATGGAAACTAACGATACAACACAGTATGTGAAACTAAGTGCTTAACTTCTTCAAAACTAATGATACAACATTGTGTGTGAAATTACATGCTTAACTTCATGAAATCTAACTATATAACACTACATGAGAAACTACGTACTTAATTTCATGAAAACTAACGACACAACACAGTATGTGAAACTAAGTGCTTAACTTCTTCAAAACTAATGATACAACATTGTGTGTGAAACTACATGCTTACCTTCATGAAATCTAACTATATAACACTATATGAGAAACTACGTACTTAACTTCATGAAAACGAACGACACAACACAGTATATGAAACTAAGTGCTTAACTTCTTCAAAACTAATGATACAAAATTGTGTGTGAAACTACATGCTTAACATCATGAAATCTAACTATATAACACTATATGAGAATCCACGTACTTAACTTCATGAAAACTAACGATACAACACTGTGTGTGAAACTGTGTGCTTAACGTCATGACATCTCACGATATAACACTATATGAGAAACTACGTACTTAACTTCATGGAAACTAACGACACAACCCCGTATGTGAAACTAAGTGCTTAACTTCTTCAAAACTAACAATACAGCATTGTGTTTGAAGCTACGTGCTTAACCTAATGAGAACTTACCATATAACACTGTGTTAGAAACTACATTCTTAACTTCTTCAATACTAACGATACAACACTGTGTGTGACACTATGTGCTTACCTTCATGAAATCTAACTATATAACACTATATGAGAAACTACGTACTTAACTTCATGAAAACTAACGACACAACACAGTATGTGAAACTAAGTGCTTAACTTCTTCAAAACTAATGATATAACATTGTGTGTGAAACTACAAGCTTACCTTCATGAAATCTAACTATATAACACTATATGAGAACCTACGAACTTAACTTCATGAAAACTAACGACACAACACAGTATGTGAAACTAAGTGCTTAACTTCTTCAAAACTAATGATACAACATTGTGTGTGAAACTACATGCTTACATTCATGAAATCTAACTATATAACACTATATGAGAAACTACGTACTTAACTTCATGAAAACTACCGACACAACACAGTATGTGAAACTAAGTGCTTAAATTCCTCAAAACTAACGATACAACATTTGTGTGAAACTACATGCTTAACTTCATGAAATCTAACTATATAAAACTATATGAGAATCCACGTACTTAACTTCATGAAAACTAACGATACAACACTGTGTGTGAAACTATGTGCTTAACGTCATGAAATCTCACTATATAACACTATATGAGAAACTACGTACTTAACTTCATGGAAACTAACGACACAACACAGTATGTGAAACTAAGTGCTTAAATTCTTCAAAACTAACAATACAGTATTGTGTTTGAAGCTACGTGCTTAACATAATGAGAACTTACCATATAACACTGTGATAGAAACTACATTCTTAACTTCTTCAAAGCTAACGATACAACACTGTGTGTGACACTATGTGCTTACCTTCATGAAATATAACTATATAACACTATATGAGAATCTACGTACTTAACATCATGAAAACTAACGACACAACACCCTATGTGAAACTAAGTGCTTAACTTCTTCAAAACTAATGATACAACATTGTGTGTGAAACTACATGCTTAACTTCATGAAATCTAACTATATAACACTATATGAGAATCCACGTACTTAACTTCATGAAAACTAACGATACAACACTGTGTGTGAAACTATGTGCTTAACGTCATGAAATCTCACTATATAACACTATATGAGAAACTACGTACTTAACTTCATGGAAACTAACGACACAACACAGTATGTGAAACTAAGTGCTTAACTTCTTCAAAACTAACAATACAGCATTGTGTTTGAAGCTACGTGCTTAACATAATGAGAACTTACCATATAACACTGTGTTAGAAACTACATTCTTAACTTCTTCAAAACTAACGATACAACACTGTGTGTGACACTATGTGCTTAACTTCATGAAATCTAACTATATAACACTATATGAGAATCCACGTACTTAACTTCATGAAAACTAACGATACAACACTGTGTGTGAAACTATGTGTTTAACGTCATGAAATCTCACTATATAACACTATATGAGAAACTATGTACTCAACTTCATGGAAACTAACGATACAACACAGTATGTGAAACTAAGTGCTTAACTTCTTCAAAACTAATGATACAACATTGTGTGTGAAACTACATGCTTAACTTCATGAAATCTAACTATATAACACTATATGAGAAACTACGTACTTAACTTCATGAAAACTAACGACACAACACAGTATGTGAAACTAAGTGCTTAACTTCTTCAAAACTAATGAAACAACATTGTGTGTGAAACTACATGCTTACCTTAATGAAATCTACCTATATAACACTATATGAGAAACTACGTACTTAACTTCATGAAAACTAACGACACAACACAGTATGTGAAACTAAGTGCTTAACTTCTTCAAAACTAATGATACAACATTGTGTGTGAAACTACATGCTTAACTTCATGAAATCTAACTATATAACACTATATGAGAATCCACGTACTTAACTTCATGAAAACTAACGATACAACACTGTGTGTGAAACTATGTGCTTAACGTCATGACATCTCACTATATAACACTATATGAGAAACTACGTACTTAACTTCATGGAAACTAACGACACAACACAGTATGTGAAACTAAGTGCTTAACTTCTTCAAAACTAACAATACAGCATTGTGTTTGAAGCTACGTGCTTAACCTAATGAGAACTTACCATATAACACTGTGTTAGAAACTACATTCTTTACTTCTTCAATACTAACGATACAACACTGTGTGTGACATAATGTGCTTACCTTCATGAAATTTAACTATATAACACTATATGAGAAACTACGTACTTAACTTCAGGAAAACGTACTACACAACCCAGTATGTGAAACTAAGTGCTTAACTTCTTCAAAACTAATGATACAACATTGTGTGTGAAACTACATGCTTAACTTCATGAAATCTAACTATATAACACTATATGAGAACCTACGAACTTAACTTCATGAAAACTAACGACACAACACAGTATGTGAAACTAAGTGCTTAACATCTTCAAAACTAATGATACAACATTGTGTGTGAAACTACATGCTTACATTCATGAAATCAAACTACATAACACTATATGAGACTACGTACTTAACTTCATGAAAACTACCGACACAACACAGTATGTGAAACTAAGTGCTTAAATTCCTCAAAACTAACGATACAACATTTGTGTGAAACTACATGCTTAACTTCATGAAATCTAACTATATAAAACTATATGAGAATCCACGTACTTAACTTCATGAAACTAATGATACAACACAGTGTGTGAAACTATGTGCTTAACGTCATGAAATCTCACTATATAACACTATATGAGAAACTACGTACTCAACTTCAAGGAAACTAACGACACAACACAGGATGTGAAACTAAGTGCTTAACTTCTTCAAAACTAACAATACAGCATTGTGTTTGAAGCTACGTGCTTAACATAATGAGAACTTACCATATAACACTGTGTTAGAAACTACATTCTTAACTTCTTCAAAACTAACGATACAACACTGTGTGTGACACTATGTGCTTACCTTCATGAAATATAACTATATAACACTATATGAGAATCTACGTACTTAACATCATGAAAACTAACGACACAACACTCTATGTGAAAATAAGTGCTTAACTTCTTTCTTCAAAACTAATGATTCAACATTGTGTGTGAAACTACATGCTTACCTTCATGAAATCTAACTATATAACAATATATGAAAAACTACGTACTTAACTTCATGAAAACGAATGACACAACACAGTATGTGAAACTATGTGCTTAACTACGTCGAAACTAATGATATAACATTGAGTGTGAAACTCCAATCTTACCTTCATGAAATCTAACTATATAACACTATATGAGAAACTAAGTACTTAACTTCATGAAAACTAATGACACAAGACAGTATGTGAAACTAAGTGCTTAACTTCTTCAAAAGTTACAATACAGCGTTGTGTTAGAACCTACGTGCTTACCCAATGAGAACTTACCATATAACACTGTGTTAGAAACTACATTCTTAACTTCTTCAAAACTAACGATACAACACAGTGTGTGACACTATGTGCTTAACTTTGTAAAATCTAACTATATAACACTATATGAGAATCTACGTACTTAACATCATGAAAACTAACGACACAACACTGTATGTGAAACTGAGTGCTTAACTTCTTCAAAACTAATGATTCAACATTGTGTGTGAAACTACATGCTTACTTTCATGAAATCTAACTATATAACACTATATGAGAAACTACGTACTTAACTTCATGAAAACTAACGACAAAACACAGTATGAGAAACAAAGTGCTTAACATCATCAAAACTAATGATACAGCATTGTGTGTGAAACTTCATGCTTAACTTCATGAAATCTAACTATATAACACTAGATGAGAATCAACGTACTTAACTTCATGAAAACTAACGATACAACACTGTGTGAGAAACTATGTGCTTACCGTCATGAAATCTCACTATATAACACTATGTGAGAAACTACATACTTAACTTCATGGAAAAACACAATACAACACAGTATGTGAAACTAAGTGCTTAAATTCTTCAAAACTAATGATACAACATTGTGTGTGAAACTACAAGCTTACCTTCATGAAATCTAACTATATAACACTATCTGGGAACCTACGTACTTAACTTCATGAAAACAAACGACACAACACCGTATGTGAAACTAAGTGCTTAACATCTTCAAAACTAATGATACAACATTATGTGTGAAACTACATGCTTACATTCATGAAATCAAACTACATAACACTATATGAGACTATGTACTTAACTTCATGTAAACTACCGACACAACACAGTATGTGAAACTAAGTGCTTAAATTCCTCAAAACATAACGATACAACATTTGTGTATAATTACATGCTTAACTTCATGAAATCTAACTATATAACACTATATGAGTATCCACGGACTGAACTTCATGAAAACTAACGATACAACACTGTGTGTGAAACTATGGGCTTAACGTCATGAAATCTCACTATATAACGCTATATGAGAAAATAAGTACTCAACGTCATGGAAACTAACGATACAACACAGTATGTGAAACTAAGTGCTTAAATTCTTCAAAACTAATGGTACAACATATGTGTGAAACTACATGCTTAACTTCATGAAATCTAACTATATAACACTATACGAGAATCTACGTACTTTACATCATGAAAACTAACGACACAACACTCTATGTGAAACTAAGTGCTTAACTTCTTTCTTCAAAACTAATGATTCAACATTGTGTGTGAGTGTACATGCTTACCTTCATGAAATCTAACTATATAACAATATATGAGAAACTACGTACTTAACTTCATGGAAACTAACGATACAACACAGTATGTGAAACTAAGTGCTTAACTTCTTCAAAACTAACGATACAACATTGTGTGTGATACTACATGCTTAACTTCATAAAATCTCACTATATAACACTATATGAGAATCCACGTACTTAACTTCATGAAAACTAAAGATACAACACTGTGTGTGAAACTATGTGCTTAACGTCATGAAATCTCACTATATAACACTATATGAGAAACTACGTTCTCAACTTCATGGAAACTAACGATACAACACAGTATGTGAAACTAAGTGCGTAAATTCTTCAAAACTAATGATACAACATTATGTGTGAAACTACAAGCTGACCTTCATGAAATCTAACTATATAACACTATATGAGAAACTACGTACTTAAATCCATGAAAACGAACGACACAACACAGTATGTGAAACTAAGTGCTTAACTTCTTCAAAACTAATGATATAACATTGTGTGTGAAACTACAAGCTTACCTTCATGAAATCTAACTATATAACACTATATGAGAAACTACGTACTTAACATCATGAAAACCAACGACACAACACAGTATGTGAAACTAAGTGCTTAACTTCTTCAAAACTAACGATACAACATTGTGTGTGAAACTACATGCTTAAGTTCACGAAATCTAACTATATAACACTATATGAGAATCCACGTACTTAACTTCTTGAAAACTAACGATACAACACTGTGTGTGAAAATATGTGCTTACCGTCATGAAATCTCACTATATAACACTATATGAGAATCAACGTACTTAACCTCATGAAAACTAACGATACAACACTGTGTGTGAAACTATGTACTTAACGTCATGAAATCTCACTGTATGACACTACATGAGAAACTACGTACTAAACTTCATGGAAACTAACGATACAACACAGTATGTGAAACTAAGTGCTTAAATTCTTCAAAACTAATGATACAACATTGTGTGTGAAACTGCATGCTTAACTTCATTTAATCTAACTATATAACACTATATGCGAATCCACGTACTTAACTTCATGAAAACTAACGATACAACACTGTGTGTGAAACTATGTGCTTAATGTCATAAAATCTCACTATATAACACTATTTGAGAAACTACGTACTTAACTTCATGGAAACTAACGACACAACACATTATTGAAACTAAGTGCTTAACTTCTTCAGAACTAACAGTACAGCATTGTGTTTGAAGCTACGTGCTTAACATAATGAGAACATACCATATAACACTGTGTTAGAAACTACATTCTTAACTTCTTCAAAACTAACGATACAACACAGTGTGTGACACTATGTCCTTAACTTCGTGAAATCTAACTATGTAACACTATATGAGAATCTACGTACTTAACATCATGAAAACTAACGACACAAGAATGTATGTGAAACTAAGTGCTTAACTTCTTCCAAACTAATGATACAACATTGTGTGTGAAACTACATGCTTACCTTCATGAAATCTAACTATATAACAATATATGAGAAACTACGTACTTAACTTCATGAAAACGAATGACACAACACAGTATGTGAAACTAAGTGCTTAACTTCTTCAAAACTTACAATACACCATTGTGTTTGAAGCTACGTGCTCAACCTAATGAGAACTTACCATATGACACTGTGTTAGAAACTACATTCTTAACTTTTTCAAAACTAACGATACAACATTGTGTGTGAAACTACATGCTTAACTTCATGAAATCTAACTATATAACACTATATGAGAATCCACGTACTTAACTTCATGAAAACTAACGATACAACACTGCGTGTGAAACTATGTGCTTAACATCATGAAATCTCACTATATAACACTATATGAGAAACTACGTACTCAACTTCATGGAAACTAACGATACAACACAGTATGTGAAACTAAGTGCTTAAATTCTTCAAAACTAATGATACAACATTGTGTGTGAAACTACATGCTTACCTTCATGAAATCTACCTATATAACACTATATGAGAAACTACGTACTTAACTTCATGAAAACGAACGACACAACACAGTATGTGAAACTAAGTGCTTAACTTCTTCAAAACTAATGATATAACATTGTGTGTGAAACTACAAGCTTACCTTCATGAAATCTAACTATATAACACTATATGAGAAACTACGTACTTAACTTCATGAAAACGAACGACACAACACAGTATGTGAAACTAAGGGCTCAACTTCTTCAAAACTAATGATACAACATTGTGTGTGATACTACATGCTTAACTTCATTAAATCTAACTATATAACACTACATGAGAATCCACGTACTTAACTTCATGAAAACTAACGATACAACATTGTGTGTGAAACTATGTGCTTAACGTCATGACATCTCACTATATAACACTATAGAGAAACTACGTACTTAACTTCATGGAAACTAACGACACAACCCCGTATGTGAAACTAAGTGCTTAACTTCTTCAAAACTAACAATACAGCATTGTGTTTGAAGCTACGTGCTTAACCTAATGAGAACTTCCCATATAACACTGTGTTAAAAACTACATTCTTAACTTCTTCAATACTAACGATACAAAACTGTGTGTGACACTATGTGCTTACCTTCATGAAATCTAACTATATAACACTATATGAGAAACTACGTACTTAACTTCATGAAAACGAACGACACAACACAGTATGTGAAACTAAGTGCTTAACTTCTTCAAAACTAATTATATAACATTGTGTGTGAAACTACAAGCTTACCTTCATGAAATCTAACTATACAACACTATATGAGAAACTACGTACTTAACTTCATGAAAACGAACGACACAACACGGTATGTGAAACTAAGTGCTTAACTTCTTCAAAACTAATTATACAACATTGTGTGTGAAACTACATGCTTAACTTCATGAAATCTAACTATATAACACTATATGAGAATCCACGTTCTTAACTTCATGAAAACTAACGATACAACACTGTGTGTGAAACTATGTGCTTAACGTCATGACATCTCACTGTGAGGAGCCACCCTCGCTATAGCTATCGCCATTAGAAGATGGCGCTGACATCTGCTGTCAGTTGGAGTTTACCGTTTAAGCTGTGCCTCACCCGTCATCTGGGGTGATGAGCAAACCACCAATCCCGGCTCTACACGTCTCACTCGGGTCTCCTAGGCTTATATAAGGGGCTGGGTTTCTTAGCTTGGGGTCTCCCTTTCAGAAGCTGATCATCTATCTCTCAAGATGTATTAAAGCTTTACTGCAGAAGGATCAGAGTGTCCTGCGTCATTCTTGCTGGCGAGACGGTAGCGCGGGACATCTGGTGCTGAAACCCGGGAACTCTTCAACATCGCCGGCGCCGCGGGAGACCCCTCGGAAGACGGGGCGGATTCAGAACTGCAGGGACGTAAGTTCAGAGAGGTATGCTTGATCCTGAACACCCCTTTTCTCGACTTTGGCCTTAGTTTGTCATCACCGTGGGACGGGTCAGTGGAGGCTTTGGTGCTAGTCCTGTTTGTCCTTCTTCATCGTGGCTGGTGCTGACAGAACGGTGCTGTCAGTCTGGTAAAGGAGTCGAGCGCCGTTTTTTAGATAAGCCGCCAGCGCGATGGGGTTGTCACAGTCAGTGGTTACTGCCCTACAGACTGTGCTAAAACAAAGAGATCTCAAAATTGCACCACGAACACTTCAAAATTTTGTGAAGGAGGTAGATAGAGTGGCACCATGGTATGCTTGTTCCGGGTCCCTCACTGTGGCCTCATGGAACAAGCTAGGTAAAGAACTAGACAGGAAGCATGCAGAAGGAGATCTCCGCTTAGGTACCAAAGCCATTTGGAAGCTAGTTAAAAACTGCTTGGAGGATGAGGCCTGTCACCCTGCTATAGTAGAAAGTCAGGGAACCTTAGAGGAAGTTCAGGATAGCATGTCAGAAACTGAACGGAGTGAGAGAATGGGAGCTCGCAAAAGGAAAGACATGTCTAAGAAAAAAGGCCCTCCCCAAGAAGTTAAGAAAGGGGAGAGAAAGAAGGGAGTGATCATTCACCCCCTAACAAATCTAAGAAAAAGAAAAAGCCAGAATCTAGCCTATACCCTACGGTAGAGCTAGAAGCCTTGGAGCTAGATAATTCCGATTCTGACACTCTGGATTCTAGCGAAGAAGGTGGTCTAGAGGAGGAGGTGGCACGGTATGAGGAAGAAAGATATCACCCTGATAGACACCGGCCGCTGAAAACAAAAATGAATGTGAGGCCACCACCTATAAATCCGGCGGGCTCACGCCCCTCGGCGCCTCCGCAGTATGAGCTTCGGCTGAATACTGGTACTGACTCCTTTTTACCTTTAGAGGAACGGAGAAAAATACAAATGGCTTTTCCAGTATTCGAGAATGCGGAAGGCGGAAGAGTACATACCCCTGTAGATTACAATCAAATCAAAGAATTGGCCGAATCCGTTCGTAATTATGGGGTCAATGCTAACTTTACCACAATACAGGTGGAAAGGCTTGCTAATTTTGCCATGACTCCCACTGACTGGCAGACGACAGTGAAAGCAGTGCTTCCCAACATGGGACAATACATGGAATGGAAGGCTCTCTGGTATGATGCAGCCCAGGCACAAGCTAGAGTTAATGCCACAGCTGAAGATGAGAATCAGAGGCAGTGGACATTTGAAATGCTGACAGGTCAGGGTCAACATGCCCTTAATCAAACCAACTACATCTGGGGCGTCTATGGTCAGGTGTCGGCCGCCGCTATTAAAGCATGGAAGGCCCTCAAAAAAGGGGAGAATCCAGTGGACACCTTACAAAGATTGTCCAAGGACCCCAAGAGCCATTTTCAGACTTTGTGGCCAGAATGACCGAGGCCGCCGGTCGCATCTTTGGTGATTCAGAACAAGCTATGCCCCTGATTGAGCAACTTGTCTATGAACAAGCAACCCAGGAATGTCGAGCGGCTATCGCCCCTCGCAAAAGCAAAGGTTTACAAGATTGGCTCAGAGTGTGCAGGGAGCTGGGGGACCCCTAACCAATGCAGGACTAGCTGCCGCCATTTTACAAACGCACAGGCGTAGAGATTTATCTAGTCGAAAAGCTTGTTTTAATTGTGGGAAAATGGGGCACCTTAAGAAAGATTGTCAAGCCCCTGAAAGAACAAGAGAACTGGAGCTTTGCCGTCGTTGTGGTAAAGGTTATCATAGGGCTAGTGAATGCAGGTCAGTCCGGGATATGAAAGGGAGGCTTCTGCCCCCTATTGAAGAACCCAAGGTACCCCAATCAAAAAACGGGTCACGGGGCCCATGGTCCCAGGGCCCTCAGAAATATGGGAACCGATTTCAGAAAAGCAATCAAGAGGAAGTAGAGGCTTCCGAGGAACCCCCGGAATGGACTTGCGTGCCGCCTCCGACTTCTTACTCATGCCCCAAATGAATGTTCAACCGGTCCCAGTCCATTCCCCTGGACCTTTGCCCCCTGCCACCATTGGGCTTATTCTGGGCCGTGGCTCCTTAACTTTACAGGGACTCATTATATATCCTGGGATTGTTGACCCGTATCATAAAGAGGAGATTCAAGTTCTCTGTTCTAGCCCTCGGGGTGTATTTTCTATAAAGCAGGGAGATAGAATTGCACAACTGGTGTTGCTGCCCTCCCTCGGGGATGGAGAAACCTACACTTTACAAAAAAGGGCTATGGGATCTTCTGGAAGTGATTCAGCCTATCTGGCTATACCCCTAAATGAGAGACCTACAATAAAATTGTTAATTAATGGAAAAGAATTTGAAGGGATAATGGATACGGGAGCAGACAAAAGCATTATTTCACTCCATTGGTGGCCGAAGTCTTGGCCCACTGTTGTTTCATCTCATTCTCTACAAGGTCTTGGATACCAGTCCTCTCCTGCCATCAGTGCCTCAGCCTTAACCTGGCGGAACGCTGAGGGCAAACAGGGATGTTTTACCCCCTATGTGTTGCCACTCCCTGTAAATTTATGGGGACAGGATGTGTTACAAGCCATGGGCATGACCCTAACTAATGAATACTCCCCCCAGGCATCAGCCATTATGGCAAAGATGGGGTATACAAAGGGTAGAGGCTTGGGTAGGCAAGAACAAGGCAGAATAAAACCCATTACGCAACATGGAAATCGGGGTAGAAAAGGACTGGGTTTTATTTAGGGGCCGTTGAGGCTTCACGACCCATACCATGGAAAACAGAGGAGCCGTTATGGGTCTCTCAATGGCCTCTATCCTCTGAAAAATTAGAGGCTGTCACAAGATTAGTGCAAGAACAGGAACGGCTGGGGCATCTAGAGCCTTCTACCTCCCCATGGAATACACCAATTTTTGTTATTAAGAAGAAATCTGGGAAGTGGAGATTACTCCACGACCTGCGGGCCATTAACAATCAGATGCATCTTTTTGGCCCTGTTCAAAGAGGCCTTCCTTTGCTTTCTGCACTTCCTCAAGATTGGAAGCTTATTATTATAGATATTAAGGATTGTTTCTTCTCTATTCCACTTTACCCACGGGATAGACCAAGGTTTGCCTTCACTATCCCTTCTCTTAATCATATGGAACCAGACAAGAGATTTCAGTGGAAGGTACTGCCGCAAGGCATGGCCAATAGCCCAACAATATGTCAGCTGTATGTGCAGGAGGCTTTGGAGCCAATTAGGAAGCAATTTACATCTTTAATCATGATCCATTATATGGACGATATTCTTATTTGTCACAAAGAGTTAGATGTTTTACAAAAGGCTTTTCCCATGCTGGTGGCTGAATTAAAACAGTGGGGATTAGAGATTGCCTCAGAAAAGGTTCAAATTGCAGATACAGGCCTCTTTTTGGGCTCAATGATTACTCCCAAAAATATAGTTCCTCAGAAAATAGAAATTCGCAAAGACCACTTACAAACATTAAATGATTTTCAGAAACTTCTGGGAGATATAAATTGGTTGAGGCCCTTTTTAAAAATTCCATCTGCTGATCTAAAACCCCTCTTCGATCTCCTGGAGGGTGAGCCTCATATCTCCTCACCCAGAAAATTTACCCCTGCCGCCCACCGAGCCTTACAGATGGTGGAAGAGGCCTTACAGGAAGCACAATTACAACGTATTGAGGAGTCACTACCTTTTAATCTGTGTGTTTTTAAGACAGCTCAATTGCCAACTGCAGTCCTGTGGCAACATGGACCATTACTTTGGATTCATCCAAATGCTTCCCCTGCTAAGATTATTGACTGGTACCCTGATGCTGTTGCACAGCTCGCGCTTCGCGGAATAAAAGCAGCTGTTACGCATTTTGGCAGGGATCCTGATTCCTTGATTGTGCCTTATACTGCTGCACAAGTTCAGACCTTGGCAGCCACATCTAGTGATTGGGCAGTTTTAGTTACTTCCTTTTCAGGACAAATTGATAATCATTTTCCAAAGCATCCAATTTTACAGTTTGCCCTAAACCAGGCTATAGTGTTTCCACAAGTGACAGCTAAAGACCCACTCCCAGATGGGACTGTGGTGTACACTGATGGATCGAAAACTGGTATGGGAGCTTATGTGGTCAAGGATAGGGTTATATCTAAACAATATAATGAAACTTCACCTCAAGTTGTAGAATGTCTGATAGTACTGGAGGTTCTTGAGGCTTTTCCAGGACCCCTCAATATTGTATCAGATTCCTCTTATGTGGTTAATGCAGTTAATCTCCTTGAGATAGCTGGAATAATAAGATCCTCCAGCAGAGTTGCTAACATCTTTCAGAAGATACAAGCTGCCTTGTTAAATAGGAGATTTCCTGTTTTCATTACCCATGTCCGAGCACATTCTGGACTCCCAGGTCCCATGTCCTTAGGGAATGACTTAGCGGACAAGGCTACAAAGCTGGTGGCCGCTGCCTTGTCTACCCACGCACAAGCAGCAAAAGAGTTCCATCAGCGCTTTCATGTGACGGCTGAGACCTTGCGCCGTCGTTTTGCTCTATCCAGGAAAGAGGCTAGGGAAATTGTTACTCAATGCCAGAATTGCTGCGAATTCTTACCTGCTCCCCACGTGGGAATAAACCCACGTGGCATTAGACCATTGCAGATGTGGCAGATGGATGTTACTCATATTCCCTCTTTTGGAAGGCTTCAATATGTTCATGTTTCTGTTGACACCTGTTCTGGCGTAATGTTTGCCACGCCCCTAACAGGGGAAAAGGCCTCATATGTGATTCAACATTGCCTTGAGGCCTGGAGTGCTTGGGGAAAACCCAGAATTTTAAAAACAGACAATGGACCAGCATATACCTCTCAAAAATTCCGACAGTTTTGTCGGCAAATGGATGTTACCCATCTAACTGGCCTACCTTATAACCCTCAAGGACAGGGCATTGTGGAACGTGCCCATCGTACACTCAAATCATATCTGATTAAACAAAAGGGGAGTATTGAGGATGTTCTACCCTCGGTACCAAGAGTTGCTGTGTCCATGGCACTTTTTACCCTTAATTTCTTGAACTCTGATGCCCAAGGCCACACTGCGGCCGATCGCCACAGTTTAGAGCCTGATAGGCCAAAAGAAATGGTAAAATGGAAAGATGTCTTGACTGATCTCTGGAAAGGCCCGGATCCTATTCTTATAAGATCCAGGGGAGCTGTGTGTGTTTTTCCACAGGAGGAAGAAAACCCCCTGTGGATCCCTGAAAGACTCACTCGAAGAGCTCCTTCACAACTCCAGAATAAGAAGGATGGAGGCCAAGTGGGTGATGAAGACTCTCCTACTCGGGATGATGGTTCCTAGTATGATGGGAGAGTTACGGTGGGCCATCATGTCTACCTTCCCCCTACCGATGCCAGTGATGCATAATGCCCAGGTGTTCCCTAGATTTTTCACAACTAATAGAGAGTTGGGGCTTGCCTTTTTGCCTTTAGATCCTCAGATACAGAGTTTTCAGGATGAGAGAACCTTGTCATTGGTAGGAAGCTTGTGCTTTACTGTGATTTCTTCATTAAAGGATAATTTTATTCATATGGATCCAGAAAGATCTAATGCTAATCCTTTTGAATTAATGGAAGCTGTACTGATCTTTCTCCTATGGCAATGATTGCTGGAGGATATAGTGAGAAGGGACAGATTACTTTTGATTGGAAAGGGGCATTAGGCAACAGTCTGAGTGAGGGACAGAGCTCTGGATCATCTGATTGGTCCTCCTCCAATGTTAAGTATACCCCTTTTAAGAGAACTAATTATTCAGCTGCTCCAATTTGTGTTTGGCTGCCCTTTATTTGGGTTGTGAGTAATGATACCTTAGGTAAGAATCAGAAAGAAATAAATTGCTCTGCTTAGAATTGTTTTTATGCATTATGCTGGGATGCTATTAAGCACCCTTTTGCTTTGGTAATGCGCATGCCTCGATTTGTTCCAGTTCCTGTTGAGGTGCCAAGTAGTTTGAGTTTGTTTAGGGAAAAGCGAGATTTTTGGGATCTCTGCTATTATTGTGGGCCTGATAGCTGCCGCCGCGGTTACTGCTTCGGTTACCGCCTCGGCCCTTGCACTTTCCGCCACTGTGCAGACAACTCAAACCATTAATGAACTATCGGCCACTGTGACCATGGCCCTAGATAAACAGGCCACTGCCAATTCTCAGATACAAGGAGGCCTGATGTTGGTAAACCAACAGATTAATTTGGTTCAGGAACAATTGGATATATTGTGGCAGATGGCCCAATTGGGATGTGAACAAAAGTTGCCTGGCCTTTGTGTTCACTTCAGTACAATATGAGAATTTTACAAGAGCAGCTAACCTGTCAAAAGCTCTGTCTCAACATTTATTACAGAATTGGACTTTTGAGTTTGAGCAGACACTCCGTGAGTTGAGAGTGGCGATCCTGCAAGTGAATTCGACGCGTCTGGATCTTTCTCTGATGGAAGGCCTCTCCTCCTGGATTTCATCTGCATTTTCTTATTTTAAGGAATGGGTGGGGGTGGGATCATTTAGCCTAGTTCTCTGCTGTGGAATAGTGTTGATGCTTTGGATGGTGTGTAAGCTCAGAGCCCAAACAAAAGAGACAAAGTGGTGGTGGCACAAGCACTTGCTGCCTTAGAACACGGAGCCTCCCCTGACATTTGGTTAACCATGTTAAAGCAATAGGTCGCTGGCCTCCCGGCTCTTGCACCCCACGAGGCTAGTCTCATTGCACGGGATAGAGTGGGTAGGCTTCAGCAGCCCAAGGAGTTGCAAGGCTAAGCACTGCACAGGAGAGGTCTGCGGTATAACGACTTTCTCCTGGGAGATAAGTCATCTTGCATGAAGGTTCTATGTCATGATCTCCTTCCCCCAGAAAAACGACATCGGGACTGGTCAGGGCTCCCTCTGGGGATAAGACCCTGGAGAGGAGCTTTGTACATGTTCCAAATTTGCACATGGGTATTTGACCTCTATCTCCACTCCAAAGTTGTGGGTGTCCTATGGCTTCAAAAATAAATGAATAGGGGGAGATGTGAGGAGCCGCCCTCGCTATCGCTATCGCCATTAGAAGATGGCGCTGACATCTGCTGTCAGTTGGAGTTTACCGTTTAAGCTGTGCCTCACCCGTCATCTGGGGTGATGAGCAAACCACCAATCCCGGCTCTACACGTCTCACTCGGAGCTCCTAGGCTTATATAAGGGGCTGGGTTTCTTAGCTTGGGGTCTCCCTTTCAGAAGCTGATCATCTATCTCTCAAGATGTATTAAAGCTTTACTGCAGAAGGATCCGAGTGTCCTGCTTTGTTCTTGCTGGCGAGACGGTAGCGCGGGACATCTCACTATATAACACTATATGAGAAACTACTTACTTAAATTCATGGAAACTAACGAGACAAAACAGTATGTGAAACTAAGTGCTTAACTTCTTGAAAACTAAAAATACAGCATTGTGATTGAAGCTACGTGCTTAACATAATGAGTCTTACCATATAACACTGTGTTAGAAACTACATTCTTAACTTCTTCAAAACTAACGATACAACACTGTGTGTGAAACTATGTGCTTAACGTCATGAAATCTCACTATATAACACTATATGAGAAACTACGTACTCAACTTCATGGAAACTAACGATACAACACAGTATGTGAAACTAAGTACTTGACATCTTCAAAACTAATGATACAACATTGTGTGTGAAACTACATGCTTACCTTCATGAAATCTAACTACATAACACTATATGAGAATCCACCTACTTAACTTCATGAAAATTAACGATACAACACTATGTGTGAAACTATGTGCTTAACGTCATGAAATCTCACTATATAACACCATATGAGAAACTACGTACTCAACTTCATGGAAACTAATGACACAACACAGTATGTGAAACTAAGAGCTTAACTTCTTCAAAACTAACAATACAGCATTGTGTTTGAAGCTACGTGCTTAACATAATGAGAACTTACCCTATAACACTGTGATAGAAATTCCATTCTTAACTTCTTCAAAACTAACGATACAACACTGTGTGTGACACTATGTCCTTAACTTCGTGAAATCTAACTATGTAACACTATAGGAGAATCTACGTACTTAACATCATGAAAACTAACGACACAACAATGTATGTGAAACTAAGTGCTTAACTTCTTCAAAACTAATGATACAACATTGTGTGTGAAACTACATGCTTACCTTCATGAAATCTAACTATATAACAATATATGAGAAACTACGTACTTAACTTCATGAAAACGAATGACACAACACAGTATGTGAAACTAAGTGATTAACTACTTCGAAACTAATGATATAACATTGTGTGTGAAACTACAAGCTTACCTTCATGAAATCTAACTATATAACACTATATGAGAAACTATGTAGTTAACTTAATGAAAACTAACGACACAACACAGTATTGGAAACTAAGTGCTTAACTTCTTCAAAACTTACAATACAGCATTGTGTTTGAAGCTACGTGCTTAACCTAATGAGAACTTACCATATAGCACTGTGTTAGAAACTACATTCTTAACTTCTTCAAAACTAAAGATACAACATTGTGTGTGAAACTACATGCTTAACTTCATGAAATCTAAGTATATAACACTATATGAAAATCCACGTACTTAACTTCATGAAAACTAACGATACAACACTGTGTGTGAAACTATGTGCTTAACGTCATGAAATCTCACTATATAACACTATATGAGAAACTACGTACTCAACTTCATGGAAACTAACAATACAACACAGTATGTGAAACAAGGTGCTTAAATTCTTCAAAATAATGATATACCATTGTGTGTGAAACTACAAGCTTACCTTCATGAAATCTAACTATATAACACTATATGAGAAACTACGTACTTAACTTCATGAAAACGAACGACACAACACTGTATGTGAAACTAAGTGCTTAACTCCTTCAAAACTAATGATACAACATTGTGTGTGAAACAACATGCTTACCTTCATGAAATCTAACTATATAACACTATATGAGAATCGACGTACGTAACTTCATGAAAACTAACGACACAACCCCTTATGTGCAACTGAGTGCTTAACTTCTTCAAAACTAACAATACAGCATTGTGTTTGAAGCTACGTGCTTAACCTAATGAGAACT
>NW_024430588.1:0-5333 GCF_017639785.1 Mesocricetus auratus
GGGACAGAAAACATATTCAACAAAATCATAGAAGAAAACTTCCCTAACCTAAAGAAAGATATGCCTATGAAAGTACAAGAATCTTACAGAACACCAAATAGGCTTGACCAGAAAAAGAAGTCACCTCGCCATATAATAATCAAAACATCAAACCTACAGAGCAAAGAGAAAATATTAAGAGCAGCTAAAGAAAAAGGCCAAGTAACATATAAAGGCAGACCTATCCGAATTACACCTGACTTCTCAATGGAAACGATGAAAGCCAGAAGATCCTGGTCAGATGTCCTACAAACGCTAAGGGAACAAGGATGCCAGCCCAGACTACTATATCCAGCAAAGCTCTCAATTACCATAGATGGAGAAAACAAAATATTCCATGACAAAGCCAGATTTAAACAATACGTATCCATGAATCCAGCTCTACAGAAAATGCTAGAAGGAAAACCTAGAGCCAAGGAAGATAACTACATTCACAAAGACACAGGCAATATAGAATCATACTTTACAAAACACTAAAAGAAAAAGGGAGGAGAAACTACACAAAATAACTTCACAAACAATAAATCAAGCGCAAACAAGGATCACCAATCAATGGTCATTAATATCCCTCAATGTCAATGGCCTCAACTTACCTATAAAAAGACACAGACTAGCAGAATGGATACGGAGACAGAACCCTTCCTTCTGCTGCATACAAGAAACACATCTCAACACCAAAGACAGACGTTATCTCAGAGTAAAGGGCTGGGAAAAGATCTTCCAATCAAACGGCCCCAAGAAACAAGCGGGCGTAGCAATCCTAATATCTAACAAATTAGGCTTCAAATTAAAATCAATCAAAAGAGATGAAGAAGGGCACTTCATATTCATCAAAGGAAAAATACATCAAGACGAAGTCTCGATTTTAAATATCTACGCCCCAAATACAAAGGCACCTACATTCGTGAAAGAAACATTACTAAAGCTCAAAATGCACATAAAATCTCACACACTAATAGTAGGAGACTTCAACACTCCGCTCTCACCGCTAGATAGGACCTCCAGACAGAAACTTAACAAAGAAACAAAAGAATTAATAGAAGTTATGACCCAACTGGGTTTAACAGACATCTATAGAACATTCCACCCAAATACAAAAGGATATACCTTCTTCTCGGCACCACATGGAACCTTCTCTAAAATTGACCACATAATAGGAAACATAGCAAATCTCCACAGATACAAAAAAATTGGAATAACCCCCTGCATCTTATCAGACCACCATGCATTAACATTAGAATTCAACAATAGCACAAATCGCAGAAACCCTACAAACTCATGGAGATTGAACAATGCACAAGTGCACCATCCCTGGGTAAAGGAACAAATAAAAAAAGAAATTAAAGACTTCCTCGATTTCAATGAGAATGAAGACACAACATACACAAACTTATGGGACACTTTGAAAGCAGTGCTGAGAGGAAAGTTTATAGCACTAAGTGCCCACATGAAAAAACTGGAGAACAGTCATACTAGAGAATTAATAGCACAGCTGAATGTTCTAGAACAAAAAGAAGCAAACTCCCCCAGGAGGAGCAGACGCCAGGAAATAATCAAATTGAGGGCTGAAATCAATCAAGTAGAAACCAGGAAAACATTGAGAAGAATCAATGAAACAAAGAGTTGGTTCTTTGAGAAAATCAACAAAATAGACAAACCTCTGTCCAAACTAACCAAAAGACAGAAAGAGAACATGCTAATTAACAAAATCAGGGATGAGAAAGGGGACATAACAACGGACTCTGAGGAAATCAAGAGAATCATCAGGGCATACTTTGAAAATCTGTACTCCACAAAATTTGAAAATTTAAAGGAAATGGACAATTTCCTGGATAGATATCACTTGCCAAAACTAAATCAAGAACAGATAAATAATCTAAACATACCTATAACCCCTAATGAAATAGAAGCAGTCATCAAAAGTCTCCCAAACAAAAAAGCCCAGGCCCAGATGGCTTCAGTGCAGAATTCTACCAGAAATTCAAAGAAGAGCTCATTCCAATACTCATCAAAGTATTCCACACTATAGAAGCAGGAGGCTCACTGCCAAACTCTTTCTATGAGGCTACAATTACCTTGATACCCAAGCCACACAAAGACACAACTAAGAAAGAGAACTATAGACCAATTTCCCTCATGAACATTGATGCAAAAATACTCAATAAAATACTTGCAAACCGGATTCAAGAACACATCAGAAAAATCATCCACCATGATCAAGTAGGCTTCATTCCAGGAATGCAGGGATGGTTCAACATTAGAAAATCTATCAATGTAATCCACCATATTAACAATCTGCGAAAGAAAAACCACATGATCATCTCACTAGATGCTGAAAAAGCCTTTGACAAAATTCAGCACCCCTTCATGATAAAGGTCCTAGAGAGATCAGGGATAACAGGAACGTACCTGAATATAATAAAGGAATATACAGTAAACCAACAGCTAACATCAAACTAAATGGAGAGAAACTCAAAGCAATTCCTCTAAAATCAGGAACAAGACAAGGCTGTCCACTCTCTCCATATCTCTTCAATATTGTACTTGAAGTTCTAGCTACAGCAATAAGACAACAAAAGGAGATCAAGGGGATACAAATAGGAAAAGAAGAAGTCAAACTTTCATTATTTGCAGATGATATGATAGTTTACATAAGTGACCCAAAAAACTCTGCAAGGTTACTCCTAGAGCTGATAAACACCTTCAGCAATGTGGCAGGATACAAGGTAAACTCAAAAAAATCAGTGGCCCTATTATATACAGATGATGAAGTGACTGAGAAAGAAATCAGAGAAACATCACCTTTTACAATAGCCAAAAACAGCATCAAATATCTGGGGATAATGTTAACCAAGGAAGTGAAAGACCTGTATATCAAGAACTTTGTGTCTTTGAAGAAAGAAATCAAAGAAGATACCAGAAAATGGAAAGATCTCCCATGCTCTTGGATTGGTAGGATCAACATAATAAAAATGGCAATCTTGCCAAAAGCAGTCTATAGATTCAATACAATCCCTATCAAAATTCCATCACAATTTTTCAAGGACCTGGAAAGAACATTAATCAACTTTATATGGAAAAACAAAAGGCCCAGGATAGCCAAAACATCCCTATACAATAAAGGAACTTCAGGAGGCATCACCATACCTGACTTCAAGCTCTATTATAGAGCTATAGTCCTGAAAACAGCTTGGTATTGGCACAAAAATAGGCAAGTAGACCAATGGAACTGAATCGAAAGCCCTAATTTTAACCCACACACCTATGAACACCTGATTTTTGACAAAGAAGCTAAAACTGTACAGTGGAAAAAGAAAGCATCTTCAACAAATGGTGCTGGCATAACTGGGTACTGGTATGCAGAAGACTGCAGATAGATCCATGTTTATCGCCTTGTACAAAACTTAAGTCCAAATGGATCAAAGATCTCAACATACATCCAGCCACACTGAAACTTTTAGAAGAGAAAGTGGGAGATACTCTTCAACGAGTTGGTACAGGAGACCACTTCCTAAACATAACACCAGTGGCACAGGCACTGAGATCAACAATTAACAAATGGGACCTTCTGAAACTAAAAAGCTTCTGTAAGGCAAAGGACACAATCAAAAAGACAAAAAGGCAGGCCACAGAATGGGAAAAGATATTCACTAACCCTACATCTGACAGAGGGCTAATCTCCAAAATTTACAAAGAACTCAAGAAACAAGTCTCCAAAACACCAAAGGATCCACTTGAAAGGTGGGGTACAGAACTAAATAGAGAATTCTCAGTAGAGGAAGCTAAAATGGCCAAGAGACACTTAAGAAAGTGCTCAACATCCTTAGCCATCAGGGAAATGCAAATCAAAACAACTCTGAGATACCATCTTACTCCTGTCAGAATGGCTAGAATCAAAAACACCGAAGACAATTTATGCTGGAGGGGATGTGGAGAGAGAGGAACACTCCTCCACTGCTGGTGGGAATGCCAACTCATACAGCCTCTTTGGAAATCAGTATGGAGATTCCTCAGGAAAATGGGAATTAATCTACCACTAGACCCAGCAATTCCACTTTTAGGCATTTATCCAAATGAGGCAGGTTCATACAACAAGGGCATCTGCTCCACTATGTTCATAGCAGCATTGTTTGTAATAGCCAGAACCTGGAAGCAACCTAGATGCCCCTCAACTGAAGAGTGGATAGAAAAAATGTGGTACATTTACACAATGGAGTATTACTCAGCAGAAAAAAACAATGGAATCCTGAAATTCGCAGGGAAATGGATAGCACTGGAAGAAACCATCCTGAGTGAGGTAACCCAGTCGCAAAAAGACAAACATGGTATGTACTCACTCATATATGGATTTTAGATATGGATCAGGATAGTGCCAGTCTGCACTTCCACAGATAGAGAGTCTGGGAAACAGGAAAGAACCTAAAAGATATGCATATATGCATAGTACCCAAGAGAAGAGGATGGAGACAAGATCCTCTGAATGGATGGGGAACAGGGCGAGTGGGGGGTAGTGGGACCTGGGAAGAATAGAGGGGGTAAAGAGGAAGGGAGTTGGTCATGGGGGAACAGGAAGTTGAGGGGGTGGGGGTAGAATAGGGGGAAGAGGGAATCATAGGATCGAAGACAGATCAGGCACCAGAGTGACCTCGAGTGATCTAAAGGTATAACATCAATTGGCAAGCTAAGCAATAGTGGAAGGACCACCTCGAATGCCCATTCCTGATAATGAACTTGATGTCTATAACTATCCGGGAGCCTTCATCCTGGGACTGATGGAAGCAGAGGCAAACACACAACTAAGCACTGAACTGAACCCAAGGAACCCAGTGACAGAGAGAGAGGAATGATGAGCAAATTGGCAAAGAATGGGCTGGCAAAACCAGCAGAGACAGCTGATCTGAACAGGGGAGTGCTCTTGGACCCCAGACCGACAGTGGGGAGGCCAGAATGGGACTGATCTGGACCCCGCAAATGTGAGTGTCAGTGAGAAGGCCTGGACAACCTATGGGGCTCTGAGCTGTGGATCAATGTCTATCCCTGGTATACAATCTGTCTTCATGTGCCTATAGCACAAAGAGAGATGCTCTCTCAGCCTGGACTCTTAGGGGAGTGCCTTGACCCTACCAAGAGTAAAATGATAGACTCTAGACATCCCCTATGTGGAAGGATTTGGCAATAGGGTGGGAGGGAGGGTGGAAGGGGAGTGCGGGAGGAGGGGAGGGAGAGGGAACTGGGATTGACATGTAAAACAAGCTATTTAAAATTAAAATAAAAAAAGAGAAAAAAAAGAAAAA
>NW_024430589.1:0-28993 GCF_017639785.1 Mesocricetus auratus
GTTAGTTTTCATGAAGTTAAGCACGGAGATTCTCACACAGTGTTGTATCGTTAGTTTTCATGAAGTTGAGCACATAGATTCACACACAGTGTTGTATCGTTAGTTTTCATGAAGTTGAGCACAGAGATTCACACACAGTGTTGTATCGTTAGTTTTCATGAAGTTGAGCACATAGTATTCACACACAGTGTTGTATCGTTAGTTTTCATGAAGTTAAGCACAGAGATTCACACACAGTGTTGTATCGTTAGTTTTCATGAAGTTGAGCACAGAGATTCACACACAGTGTTGTATCGTTAGTTTTCATGAAGTTAAGCACAGAGATTCACACACAGTGTTGTATCGTTAGTTTTCATGAAGTTAAGCACAGAGATTCACACACAGTGTTGTATCGTTAGTTTTCATGAAGTTGAGCACATAGATATCACACACAGTGTTGTATCGTTAGTTTTCATGAAGTTAAGCACAGAGATTCCCACACAGTGTTGTATCGTTAGTTTTCATGAAGTTGAGCACACAGATTCACACACAGTGTTGTATCGTTAGTTTTCATGAAGTTGAGCACATAGTATCACACACAGTGTTGTATCGTTAGTTTTCATGAAGTTGAGCACATAGATTCACACACAGTGTTGTATCGTTAGTTTTCATGAAGTTGAGCACATAGTATTCACACACAGTGTTGTATCGTTAGTTTTCATGAAGTTGAGCACATAGTTTCACACACAGTGTTGTATCGTTAGTTTTCATGAAGTTGAGCACATAGTATTCACACACAGTGTTGTATCGTTAGTTTTCATGAAGTTAAGCACAGAGATTCTCACACAGTGTTGTATCGTTAGTTTTCATGAAGTTAAGCACAGAGATTCTCACACAGTGTTGTATCGTTAGTTTTCATGAAGTTGAGCACATAGTATTCACACACAGTGTTGTATCGTTAGTTTTCATGAAGTTAAGCACAGAGATTCTCACACAGTGTTGTATCGTTAGTTTTCATGAAGTTGAGCACATAGATTCACACACAGTGTTGTATCGTTAGTTTTCATGAAGTTAAGCACAGAGATTCACACACAGTGTTGTATCGTTAGTTTTCATGAAGTTGAGCACATAGTATCACACACAGTGTTGTATCGTTAGTTTTCATGAAGTTAAGCACAGAGATTCTCACACAGTGTTGTATCGTTAGTTTTCATGAAGTTAAGCACAGAGATTCCCACACAGTGTTGTATCGTTAGTTTTCATGAAGTTGAGCACAGAGATTCACACACAGTGTTGTATCGTTAGTTTTCATGAAGTTGAGCACATAGTTTCACACACAGTGTTGTATCGTTAGTTTTCATGAAGTTAAGCACAGAGATTCTCACACAGTGTTGTATCGTTAGTTTTCATGAAGTTGAGCACACAGATTCACACACAGTGTTGTATCGTTAGTTTTCATGAAGTTGAGCACATAGTTCACACACAGTGTTGTATCGTTAGTTTTCATGAAGTTGAGCACAGAGATTCACACACAGTGTTGTATCGTTAGTTTTCATGAAGTTGAGCACATAGTATTCACACACAGTGTTGTATCGTTAGTTTTCATGAAGTTGAGCACATAGTATTCACACACAGTGTTGTATCGTTAGTTTTCATGAAGTTGAGCACATAGTATCACACACAGTGTTGTATCGTTAGTTTTCATGAAGTTAAGCAGGGAGATTCTCACACAGTGTTGTATCGTTAGTTTTCATGAAGTTAAGCACAGAGATTCCCACACAGTGTTGTATCGTTAGTTTTCATGAAGTTGAGCACATAGATTCACACACAGTGTTGTATCGTTAGTTTTCATGAAGTTGAGCACATAGATTCACACACAGTGTTGTATCGTTAGTTTTCATGAAGTTGAGCACATAGTATTCACACACAGTGTTGTATCGTTAGTTTTCATGAAGTTGAGCACAGAGATTCACACACAGTGTTGTATCGTTAGTTTTCATGAAGTTAAGCACAGAGATTCTCACACAGTGTTGTATCGTTAGTTTTCATGAAGTTGAGCACACAGATTCACACACAGTGTTGTATCGTTAGTTTTCATGAAGTTGAGCACATAGATTCACACACAGTGTTGTATCGTTAGTTTTCATGAAGTTGAGCACATAGATTCACACACAGTGTTGTATCGTTAGTTTTCATGAAGTTGAGCACATAGTATTCACACACAGTGTTGTATCGTTAGTTTTCATGAAGTTAAGCACAGAGATTCTCACACAGTGTTGTATCGTTAGTTTTCATGAAGTTAAGCACAGAGATTCACACACAGTGTTGTATCGTTAGTTTTCATGAAGTTGAGCACATAGATTCACACACAGTGTTGTATCGTTAGTTTTCATGAAGTTGAGCACATAGTATTCACACACAGTGTTGTATCGTTAGTTTTCATGAAGTTAAGCACAGAGATTCACACACAGTGTTGTATCGTTAGTTTTCATGAAGTTGAGCACATAGATTCACACACAGTGTTGTATCGTTAGTTTTCATGAAGTTGAGCACATAGATTCACACACAGTGTTGTATCGTTAGTTTTCATGAAGTTAAGCACAGAGATTCACACACAGTGTTGTATCGTTAGTTTTCATGAAGTTAAGCACAGAGATTCTCACACAGTGTTGTATCGTTAGTTTTCATGAAGTTGAGCACATAGATTCACACACAGTGTTGTATCGTTAGTTTTCATGAAGTTAAGCACAGAGATTCACACACAGTGTTGTATCGTTAGTTTTCATGAAGTTGAGCACATAGTATCACACACAGTGTTGTATCGTTAGTTTTCATGAAGTTAAGCACAGAGATTCTCACACAGTGTTGTATCGTTAGTTTTCATGAAGTTAAGCACAGAGATTCACACACAGTGTTGTATCGTTAGTTTTCATGAAGTTAAGCACAGAGATTCACACACAGTGTTGTATCGTTAGTTTTCATGAAGTTGAGCACATAGATTCACACACAGTGTTGTATCGTTAGTTTTCATGAAGTTAAGCACAGAGATTCACACACAGTGTTGTATCGTTAGTTTTCATGAAGTTAAGCACAGAGATTCACACACAGTGTTGTATCGTTAGTTTTCATGAAGTTGAGCACATAGATTCACACACAGTGTTGTATCGTTAGTTTTCATGAAGTTGAGCACATAGTATCACACACAGTGTTGTATCGTTAGTTTTCATGAAGTTAAGCACAGAGATTCACACACAGTGTTGTATCGTTAGTTTTCATGAAGTTAAGCACAGAGATTCTCACACAGTGTTGTATCGTTAGTTTTCATGAAGTTGAGCACATAGATTCACACACAGTGTTGTATCGTTAGTTTTCATGAAGTTGAGCACAGAGATTCACACACAGTGTTGTATCGTTAGTTTTCATGAAGTTAAGCACAGAGATTCACACACAGTGTTGTATCGTTAGTTTTCATGAAGTTAAGCACAGAGATTCTCACACAGTGTTGTATCGTTAGTTTTCATGAAGTTAAGCACAGAGATTCACACACAGTGTTGTATCGTTAGTTTTCATGAAGTTAAGCACAGAGATTCACACACAGTGTTGTATCGTTAGTTTTCATGAAGTTAAGCACAGAGATTCTCACACAGTGTTGTATCGTTAGTTTTCATGAAGTTGAGCACATAGATTCACACACAGTGTTGTATCGTTAGTTTTCATGAAGTTAAGCACAGAGATTCTCACACAGTGTTGTATCGTTAGTTTTCATGAAGTTGAGCACAGAGATTCACACACAGTGTTGTATCGTTAGTTTTCATGAAGTTGAGCACACAGATTCACACACAGTGTTGTATCGTTAGTTTTCATGAAGTTGAGCACATAGATTCACACACAGTGTTGTATCGTTAGTTTTCATGAAGTTAAGCACATAGATTCACACACAGTGTTGTATCGTTAGTTTTCATGAAGTTAAGCACAGAGATTCACACACAGTGTTGTATCGTTAGTTTTCATGAAGTTAAGCACAGAGATTCACACACAGTGTTGTATCGTTAGTTTTCATGAAGTTAAGCACAGAGATTCACACACAGTGTTGTATCGTTAGTTTTCATGAAGTTAAGCACAGAGATTCTCACACAGTGTTGTATCGTTAGTTTTCATGAAGTTGAGCACATAGATTCACACACAGTGTTGTATCGTTAGTTTTCATGAAGTTAAGCACAGAGATTCACACACAGTGTTGTATCGTTAGTTTTCATGAAGTTGAGCACATAGATTCACACACAGTGTTGTATCGTTAGTTTTCATGAAGTTGAGCACAGAGATTCACACACAGTGTTGTATCGTTAGTTTTCATGAAGTTAAGCACAGAGATTCTCACACAGTGTTGTATCGTTAGTTTTCATGAAGTTAAGCACAGAGATTCACACACAGTGTTGTATCGTTAGTTTTCATGAAGTTGAGCACATAGATTCACACACAGTGTTGTATCGTTAGTTTTCATGAAGTTAAGCACAGAGATTCCCACACAGTGTTGTATCGTTAGTTTTCATGAAGTTGAGCACATAGTATTCACACACAGTGTTGTATCGTTAGTTTTCATGAAGTTAAGCACAGAGATTCACACACAGTGTTGTATCGTTAGTTTTCATGAAGTTGAGCACATAGATTCACACACAGTGTTGTATCGTTAGTTTTCATGAAGTTAAGCACAGAGATTCACACACAGTGTTGTATCGTTAGTTTTCATGAAGTTGAGCACATAGTTCACACACAGTGTTGTATCGTTAGTTTTCATGAAGTTAAGCACAGAGATTCACACACAGTGTTGTATCGTTAGTTTTCATGAAGTTAAGCACAGAGATTCTCACACAGTGTTGTATCGTTAGTTTTCATGAAGTTGAGCACATAGTATCACACACAGTGTTGTATCGTTAGTTTTCATGAAGTTGAGCACAGAGATTCACACACAGTGTTGTATCGTTAGTTTTCATGAAGTTAAGCACAGAGATTCACACACAGTGTTGTATCGTTAGTTTTCATGAAGTTGAGCACATAGTATTCACACACAGTGTTGTATCGTTAGTTTTCATGAAGTTAAGCACAGAGATTCACACACAGTGTTGTATCGTTAGTTTTCATGAAGTTGAGCACAGAGATTCACACACAGTGTTGTATCGTTAGTTTTCATGAAGTTGAGCACATAGATTCACACACAGTGTTGTATCGTTAGTTTTCATGAAGTTAAGCACATAGATTCACACACAGTGTTGTATCGTTAGTTTTCATGAAGTTAAGCACAGAGATTCCCACACAGTGTTGTATCGTTAGTTTTCATGAAGTTAAGCACAGAGATTCTCACACAGTGTTGTATCGTTAGTTTTCATGAAGTTGAGCACATAGATTCACACACAGTGTTGTATCGTTAGTTTTCATGAAGTTAAGCACAGAGATTCTCACACAGTGTTGTATCGTTAGTTTTCATGAAGTTGAGCACATAGTATTCACACACAGTGTTGTATCGTTAGTTTTCATGAAGTTAAGCACAGAGATTCTCACACAGTGTTGTATCGTTAGTTTTCATGAAGTTAAGCACAGAGATTCACACACAGTGTTGTATCGTTAGTTTTCATGAAGTTAAGCACAGAGATTCACACACAGTGTTGTATCGTTAGTTTTCATGAAGTTGAGCACATAGTATTCACACACAGTGTTGTATCGTTAGTTTTCATGAAGTTGAGCACAGAGATTCACACACAGTGTTGTATCGTTAGTTTTCATGAAGTTGAGCACATAGATTCACACACAGTGTTGTATCGTTAGTTTTCATGAAGTTAAGCACAGAGATTCCCACACAGTGTTGTATCGTTAGTTTTCATGAAGTTAAGCACAGAGATTCTCACACAGTGTTGTATCGTTAGTTTTCATGAAGTTGAGCACATAGATTCACACACAGTGTTGTATCGTTAGTTTTCATGAAGTTAAGCACAGAGATTCACACACAGTGTTGTATCGTTAGTTTTCATGAAGTTGAGCACATAGATTCACACACAGTGTTGTATCGTTAGTTTTCATGAAGTTAAGCACAGAGATTCCCACACAGTGTTGTATCGTTAGTTTTCATGAAGTTAAGCACAGAGATTCACACACAGTGTTGTATCGTTAGTTTTCATGAAGTTGAGCACATAGATTCACACACAGTGTTGTATCGTTAGTTTTCATGAAGTTAAGCACAGAGATTCACACACAGTGTTGTATCGTTAGTTTTCATGAAGTTGAGCACATAGTATTCACACACAGTGTTGTATCGTTAGTTTTCATGAAGTTGAGCACAGAGATTCACACACAGTGTTGTATCGTTAGTTTTCATGAAGTTAAGCACAGAGATTCCCACACAGTGTTGTATCGTTAGTTTTCATGAAGTTGAGCACACAGATTCACACACAGTGTTGTATCGTTAGTTTTCATGAAGTTGAGCACATAGTATCACACACAGTGTTGTATCGTTAGTTTTCATGAAGTTGAGCACATAGTTTCACACACAGTGTTGTATCGTTAGTTTTCATGAAGTTGAGCACATAGATTCACACACAGTGTTGTATCGTTAGTTTTCATGAAGTTGAGCACATAGTATCACACACAGTGTTGTATCGTTAGTTTTCATGAAGTTGAGCACAGAGATTCACACACAGTGTTGTATCGTTAGTTTTCATGAAGTTAAGCACAGAGATTCTCACACAGTGTTGTATCGTTAGTTTTCATGAAGTTGAGCACATAGTATTCACACACAGTGTTGTATCGTTAGTTTTCATGAAGTTAAGCACAGAGATTCCCACACAGTGTTGTATCGTTAGTTTTCATGAAGTTGAGCACATAGTATTCACACACAGTGTTGTATCGTTAGTTTTCATGAAGTTAAGCACAGAGATTCTCACACAGTGTTGTATCGTTAGTTTTCATGAAGTTAAGCACAGAGATTCACACACAGTGTTGTATCGTTAGTTTTCATGAAGTTGAGCACATAGATTCACACACAGTGTTGTATCGTTAGTTTTCATGAAGTTAAGCACAGAGATTCACACACAGTGTTGTATCGTTAGTTTTCATGAAGTTAAGCACAGAGATTCACACACAGTGTTGTATCGTTAGTTTTCATGAAGTTGAGCACATAGTATTCACACACAGTGTTGTATCGTTAGTTTTCATGAAGTTGAGCACAGAGATTCACACACAGTGTTGTATCGTTAGTTTTCATGAAGTTAAGCACAGAGATTCTCACACAGTGTTGTATCGTTAGTTTTCATGAAGTTGAGCACATAGTATTCACACACAGTGTTGTATCGTTAGTTTTCATGAAGTTGAGCACATAGTTTCACACACAGTGTTGTATCGTTAGTTTTCATGAAGTTAAGCACAGAGATTCTCACACAGTGTTGTATCGTTAGTTTTCATGAAGTTGAGCACACAGATTCACACACAGTGTTGTATCGTTAGTTTTCATGAAGTTGAGCACATAGTATCACAAACAGTGTTGTATCGTTAGTTTTCATGAAGTTATGCACAGAGATTCCCACACAGTGTTGTATAGTTAGTTTTCATGCAGTTAAGCAGGGGGATTCTCACACAGTGTTGTATCGTTAGTTTTCATGAAGTTAAGCACACAGATTCACACACAGTGTTGTATCGTTAGTTTTCCTGAAGTTGAGCACATAGTTCACACACAGTGTTGTATCGTTAGTTTTCATGAAGTTAAGCACAGAGATTCCCACACAGTGTTGTATCGTTAGTTTTCATGAAGTTAAGCAGGGGGATTCTCACACAGTGCTGTATTGTTAGTTTTCATGATGTTGAGCACATAGGATCACACACAGTGTTGTATCGTTAGTTTTCATGAAGTTGAGCACAGGGTTTCACACACAGTGTTGTATCGTTAGTTTTCATGAAGTTTAGCACATAGTATCACACACAGTGTTGTATCGTTAGTTTTCATGAAGTTAAGCAGAGAGATTCTCACACAGTGTTGTATCGTTAGTTTTCATGAAGTTAAGCACAGAGATTCCCACACAGTGTTGTATCGTTAGTTTTCATGAAGTTGAGCACATAGTATCACACACAGTGTTGTATCGTTAGTTTTCATGAAGTTAAGCAGGGAGATTCTCACACAGTGTTGTATCGTTAGTTTTCATGAAGTTAAGCACAGAGATTCCCACACAGTGTTGTATCGTTAGTTTTCATGAAGTTGAGCACACAGATTCACACACAGTGTTGTATCGTTAGTTTTCATGAAGTTGAGCACATAGTATCACACACAGTGTTGTATCGTTAGTTTTCATGAAGTTATGCACAGAGATTCCCACACAGTGTTGTATAGTTAGTTTTCATGCAGTTAAGCAGGGGGATTCTCACACAGTGTTGTATCGTTAGTTTTCATGAAGTTAAGCACACAGATTCACACACAGTGTTGTATCGTTAGTTTTCCTGAAGTTGAGCACATAGTTCACACACAGTGTTGTATCGTTAGTTTTCATGAAGTTAAGCACAGAGATTCCCACACAGTGTTGTATCGTTAGTTTTCATGAAGTTGAGCACATAGTATCACACACAGTGTTGTATCGTTAGTTTTCATGAAGTTAAGCACAGAGATTCACACACAGTGTTGTATCGTTAGTTTTCATGAAGTTAAGCACAGAGATTCACACACAGTGTTGTATCGTTAGTTTTCATGAAGTTGAGCACATAGATTCACACACAGTGTTGTATCGTTAGTTTTCATGAAGTTAAGCACAGAGATTCTCACACAGTGTTGTATCGTTAGTTTTCATGAAGTTGAGCACATAGATATCACACACAGTGTTGTATCGTTAGTTTTCATGAAGTTGAGCACAGAGATTCACACACAGTGTTGTATCGTTAGTTTTCATGAAGTTAAGCACATAGATTCACACACAGTGTTGTATCGTTAGTTTTCATGAAGTTAAGCACAGAGATTCACACACAGTGTTGTATCGTTAGTTTTCATGAAGTTGAGCACATAGATTCACACACAGTGTTGTATCGTTAGTTTTCATGAAGTTAAGCACAGAGATTCTCACACAGTGTTGTATCGTTAGTTTTCATGAAGTTAAGCACAGAGATTCACACACAGTGTTGTATCGTTAGTTTTCATGAAGTTGAGCACATAGTATCACACACAGTGTTGTATCGTTAGTTTTCATGAAGTTAAGCAGGGAGATTCTCACACAGTGTTGTATCGTTAGTTTTCATGAAGTTAAGCACAGAGATTCCCACACAGTGTTGTATCGTTAGTTTTCATGAAGTTGAGCACACAGATTCACACACAGTGTTGTATCGTTAGTTTTCATGAAGTTGAGCACATAGTATCACACACAGTGTTGTATCGTTAGTTTTCATGAAGTTGAGCACATAGTATTCACACACAGTGTTGTATCGTTAGTTTTCATGAAGTTAAGCACGGAGATTCTCACACAGTGTTGTATCGTTAGTTTTCATGAAGTTAAGCACAGAGATTCACACACAGTGTTGTATCGTTAGTTTTCATGAAGTTGAGCACATAGATTCACACACAGTGTTGTATCGTTAGTTTTCATGAAGTTGAGCACATAGATTCACACACAGTGTTGTATCGTTAGTTTTCATGAAGTTAAGCACAGAGATTCACACACAGTGTTGTATCGTTAGTTTTCATGAAGTTGAGCACATAGTATTCACACACAGTGTTGTATCGTTAGTTTTCATGAAGTTGAGCACAGAGATTCACACACAGTGTTGTATCGTTAGTTTTCATGAAGTTAAGCACAGAGATTCCCACACAGTGTTGTATCGTTAGTTTTCATGAAGTTAAGCACAGAGATTCTCACACAGTGTTGTATCGTTAGTTTTCATGAAGTTAAGCACAGAGATTCACACACAGTGTTGTATCGTTAGTTTTCATGAAGTTAAGCACAGAGATTCACACACAGTGTTGTATCGTTAGTTTTCATGAAGTTGAGCACATAGTATTCACACACAGTGTTGTATCGTTAGTTTTCATGAAGTTGAGCACAGAGATTCTCACACAGTGTTGTATCGTTAGTTTTCATGAAGTTAAGCACAGAGATTCACACACAGTGTTGTATCGTTAGTTTTCATGAAGTTAAGCACAGAGATTCTCACACAGTGTTGTATCGTTAGTTTTCATGAAGTTGAGCACATAGATTCACACACAGTGTTGTATCGTTAGTTTTCATGAAGTTAAGCACAGAGATTCTCACACAGTGTTGTATCGTTAGTTTTCATGAAGTTGAGCACATAGATTCACACACAGTGTTGTATCGTTAGTTTTCATGAAGTTAAGCACAGAGATTCCCACACAGTGTTGTATCGTTAGTTTTCATGAAGTTAAGCACAGAGATTCTCACACAGTGTTGTATCGTTAGTTTTCATGAAGTTGAGCACATAGATTCACACACAGTGTTGTATCGTTAGTTTTCATGAAGTTGAGCACAGAGATTCACACACAGTGTTGTATCGTTAGTTTTCATGAAGTTGAGCACATAGTATTCACACACAGTGTTGTATCGTTAGTTTTCATGAAGTTAAGCACAGAGATTCTCACACAGTGTTGTATCGTTAGTTTTCATGAAGTTAAGCACAGAGATTCACACACAGTGTTGTATCGTTAGTTTTCATGAAGTTGAGCACATAGTATTCACACACAGTGTTGTATCGTTAGTTTTCATGAAGTTAAGCACAGAGATTCACACACAGTGTTGTATCGTTAGTTTTCATGAAGTTGAGCACATAGATTCACACACAGTGTTGTATCGTTAGTTTTCATGAAGTTAAGCACAGAGATTCACACACAGTGTTGTATCGTTAGTTTTCATGAAGTTAAGCACAGAGATTCTCACACAGTGTTGTATCGTTAGTTTTCATGAAGTTGAGCACATAGATTCACACACAGTGTTGTATCGTTAGTTTTCATGAAGTTGAGCACATAGTATTCACACACAGTGTTGTATCGTTAGTTTTCATGAAGTTGAGCACATAGTTTCACACACAGTGTTGTATCGTTAGTTTTCATGAAGTTGAGCACATAGTATCACACACAGTGTTGTATCGTTAGTTTTCATGAAGTTGAGCACATAGATTCACACACAGTGTTGTATCGTTAGTTTTCATGAAGTTAAGCACAGAGATTCTCACACAGTGTTGTATCGTTAGTTTTCATGAAGTTGAGCACATAGATTCACACACAGTGTTGTATCGTTAGTTTTCATGAAGTTGAGCACAGAGATTCACACACAGTGTTGTATCGTTAGTTTTCATGAAGTTGAGCACATAGTATTCACACACAGTGTTGTATCGTTAGTTTTCATGAAGTTAAGCACAGAGATTCTCACACAGTGTTGTATCGTTAGTTTTCATGAAGTTGAGCACATAGTATTCACACACAGTGTTGTATCGTTAGTTTTCATGAAGTTAAGCACAGAGATTCTCACACAGTGTTGTATCGTTAGTTTTCATGAAGTTAAGCACAGAGATTCCCACACAGTGTTGTATCGTTAGTTTTCATGAAGTTGAGCACACAGATTCACACACAGTGTTGTATCGTTAGTTTTCATGAAGTTGAGCACATAGTATTCACACACAGTGTTGTATCGTTAGTTTTCATGAAGTTAAGCACAGAGATTCACACACAGTGTTGTATCGTTAGTTTTCATGAAGTTAAGCACAGAGATTCTCACACAGTGTTGTATCGTTAGTTTTCATGAAGTTGAGCACATAGATTCACACACAGTGTTGTATCGTTAGTTTTCATGAAGTTAAGCACAGAGATTCACACACAGTGTTGTATCGTTAGTTTTCATGAAGTTAAGCACAGAGATTCACACACAGTGTTGTATCGTTAGTTTTCATGAAGTTGAGCACATAGTATTCACACACAGTGTTGTATCGTTAGTTTTCATGAAGTTGAGCACAGAGATTCACACACAGTGTTGTATCGTTAGTTTTCATGAAGTTGAGCACATAGTATTCACACACAGTGTTGTATCGTTAGTTTTCATGAAGTTGAGCACATAGTATTCACACACAGTGTTGTATCGTTAGTTTTCATGAAGTTAAGCACAGAGATTCACACACAGTGTTGTATCGTTAGTTTTCATGAAGTTAAGCACAGAGATTCCCACACAGTGTTGTATCGTTAGTTTTCATGAAGTTGAGCACATAGTATTCACACACAGTGTTGTATCGTTAGTTTTCATGAAGTTAAGCACAGAGATTCTCACACAGTGTTGTATCGTTAGTTTTCATGAAGTTGAGCACATAGATTCACACACAGTGTTGTATCGTTAGTTTTCATGAAGTTGAGCACAGAGATTCACACACAGTGTTGTATCGTTAGTTTTCATGAAGTTGAGCACATAGTATTCACACACAGTGTTGTATCGTTAGTTTTCATGAAGTTGAGCACAGAGATTCACACACAGTGTTGTATCGTTAGTTTTCATGAAGTTAAGCACAGAGATTCACACACAGTGTTGTATCGTTAGTTTTCATGAAGTTGAGCACATAGATTCACACACAGTGTTGTATCGTTAGTTTTCATGAAGTTGAGCACATAGTATTCACACACAGTGTTGTATCGTTAGTTTTCATGAAGTTAAGCACAGAGATTCTCACACAGTGTTGTATCGTTAGTTTTCATGAAGTTAAGCACAGAGATTCACACACAGTGTTGTATCGTTAGTTTTCATGAAGTTGAGCACATAGATTCACACACAGTGTTGTATCGTTAGTTTTCATGAAGTTGAGCACATAGTATCACACACAGTGTTGTATCGTTAGTTTTCATGAAGTTAAGCACAGAGATTCACACACAGTGTTGTATCGTTAGTTTTCATGAAGTTGAGCACATAGATTCACACACAGTGTTGTATCGTTAGTTTTCATGAAGTTAAGCACAGAGATTCTCACACAGTGTTGTATCGTTAGTTTTCATGAAGTTAAGCACAGAGATTCACACACAGTGTTGTATCGTTAGTTTTCATGAAGTTGAGCACATAGTATTCACACACAGTGTTGTATCGTTAGTTTTCATGAAGTTGAGCACATAGTATTCACACACAGTGTTGTATCGTTAGTTTTCATGAAGTTGAGCACATAGTATTCACACACAGTGTTGTATCGTTAGTTTTCATGAAGTTAAGCACAGAGATTCTCACACAGTGTTGTATCGTTAGTTTTCATGAAGTTAAGCACAGAGATTCCCACACAGTGTTGTATCGTTAGTTTTCATGAAGTTGAGCACACAGATTCACACACAGTGTTGTATCGTTAGTTTTCATGAAGTTGAGCACATAGATTCACACACAGTGTTGTATCGTTAGTTTTCATGAAGTTGAGCACAGAGATTCACACACAGTGTTGTATCGTTAGTTTTCATGAAGTTGAGCACATAGTATCACACACAGTGTTGTATCGTTAGTTTTCATGAAGTTAAGCACAGAGATTCTCACACAGTGTTGTATCGTTAGTTTTCATGAAGTTAAGCACAGAGATTCACACACAGTGTTGTATCGTTAGTTTTCATGAAGTTGAGCACATAGATTCACACACAGTGTTGTATCGTTAGTTTTCATGAAGTTAAGCACAGAGATTCTCACACAGTGTTGTATCGTTAGTTTTCATGAAGTTAAGCACAGAGATTCACACACAGTGTTGTATCGTTAGTTTTCATGAAGTTGAGCACATAGATTCACACACAGTGTTGTATCGTTAGTTTTCATGAAGTTGAGCACATAGATTCACACACAGTGTTGTATCGTTAGTTTTCATGAAGTTAAGCACAGAGATTCCCACACAGTGTTGTATCGTTAGTTTTCATGAAGTTAAGCACAGAGATTCTCACACAGTGTTGTATCGTTAGTTTTCATGAAGTTGAGCACATAGTATTCACACACAGTGTTGTATCGTTAGTTTTCATGAAGTTAAGCACAGAGATTCACACACAGTGTTGTATCGTTAGTTTTCATGAAGTTGAGCACATAGTATTCACACACAGTGTTGTATCGTTAGTTTTCATGAAGTTAAGCACAGAGATTCTCACACAGTGTTGTATCGTTAGTTTTCATGAAGTTAAGCACAGAGATTCCCACACAGTGTTGTATCGTTAGTTTTCATGAAGTTAAGCACAGAGATTCTCACACAGTGTTGTATCGTTAGTTTTCATGAAGTTGAGCACATAGATTCACACACAGTGTTGTATCGTTAGTTTTCATGAAGTTGAGCACATAGATTCACACACAGTGTTGTATCGTTAGTTTTCATGAAGTTGAGCACATAGTATTCACACACAGTGTTGTATCGTTAGTTTTCATGAAGTTAAGCACAGAGATTCACACACAGTGTTGTATCGTTAGTTTTCATGAAGTTAAGCACAGAGATTCTCACACAGTGTTGTATCGTTAGTTTTCATGAAGTTGAGCACATAGTATCACACACAGTGTTGTATCGTTAGTTTTCATGAAGTTAAGCACAGAGATTCTCACACAGTGTTGTATCGTTAGTTTTCATGAAGTTAAGCACAGAGATTCACACACAGTGTTGTATCGTTAGTTTTCATGAAGTTGAGCACATAGATTCACACACAGTGTTGTATCGTTAGTTTTCATGAAGTTAAGCACAGAGATTCTCACACAGTGTTGTATCGTTAGTTTTCATGAAGTTAAGCACAGAGATTCCCACACAGTGTTGTATCGTTAGTTTTCATGAAGTTGAGCACATAGTTTCACACACAGTGTTGTATCGTTAGTTTTCATGAAGTTAAGCACAGAGATTCACACACAGTGTTGTATCGTTAGTTTTCATGAAGTTGAGCACATAGATTCACACACAGTGTTGTATCGTTAGTTTTCATGAAGTTGAGCACATAGTATCACACACAGTGTTGTATCGTTAGTTTTCATGAAGTTAAGCACAGAGATTCCCACACAGTGTTGTATCGTTAGTTTTCATGAAGTTGAGCACATAGTATTCACACACAGTGTTGTATCGTTAGTTTTCATGAAGTTAAGCACAGAGATTCACACACAGTGTTGTATCGTTAGTTTTCATGAAGTTGAGCACATAGATTCACACACAGTGTTGTATCGTTAGTTTTCATGAAGTTAAGCACAGAGATTCTCACACAGTGTTGTATCGTTAGTTTTCATGAAGTTGAGCACATAGTATTCACACACAGTGTTGTATCGTTAGTTTTCATGAAGTTAAGCACAGAGATTCACACACAGTGTTGTATCGTTAGTTTTCATGAAGTTAAGCACAGAGATTCACACACAGTGTTGTATCGTTAGTTTTCATGAAGTTGAGCACACAGATTCACACACAGTGTTGTATCGTTAGTTTTCATGAAGTTGAGCACATAGTATCACAAACAGTGTTGTATCGTTAGTTTTCATGAAGTTAAGCACAGAGATTCCCACACAGTGTTGTATCGTTAGTTTTCATGAAGTTAAGCACAGAGATTCTCACACAGTGTTGTATCGTTAGTTTTCATGAAGTTAAGCACAGAGATTCCCACACAGTGTTGTATCGTTAGTTTTCATGAAGTTAAGCACAGAGATTCTCACACAGTGTTGTATCGTTAGTTTTCATGAAGTTGAGCACATAGTATCACACACAGTGTTGTATCGTTAGTTTTCATGAAGTTAAGCACAGAGATTCACACACAGTGTTGTATCGTTAGTTTTCATGAAGTTGAGCACATAGTATTCACACACAGTGTTGTATCGTTAGTTTTCATGAAGTTAAGCACGGAGATTCTCACACAGTGTTGTATCGTTAGTTTTCATGAAGTTGAGCACAGAGATTCACACACAGTGTTGTATCGTTAGTTTTCATGAAGTTGAGCACATAGTATTCACACACAGTGTTGTATCGTTAGTTTTCATGAAGTTGAGCACATAGATTCACACACAGTGTTGTATCGTTAGTTTTCATGAAGTTGAGCACATAGATTCACACACAGTGTTGTATCGTTAGTTTTCATGAAGTTGAGCACATAGTTTCACACACAGTGTTGTATCGTTAGTTTTCATGAAGTTAAGCACAGAGATTCTCACACAGTGTTGTATCGTTAGTTTTCATGAAGTTAAGCACATAGTATTCACACACAGTGTTGTATCGTTAGTTTTCATGAAGTTGAGCACACAGATTCACACACAGTGTTGTATCGTTAGTTTTCATGAAGTTGAGCACATAGTATTCACACACAGTGTTGTATCGTTAGTTTTCATGAAGTTGAGCACATAGTATTCACACACAGTGTTGTATCGTTAGTTTTCATGAAGTTAAGCACAGAGATTCTCACACAGTGTTGTATCGTTAGTTTTCATGAAGTTAAGCACAGAGATTCACACACAGTGTTGTATCGTTAGTTTTCATGAAGTTGAGCACATAGTATTCACACACAGTGTTGTATCGTTAGTTTTCATGAAGTTAAGCACAGAGATTCACACACAGTGTTGTATCGTTAGTTTTCATGAAGTTAAGCACAGAGATTCTCACACAGTGTTGTATCGTTAGTTTTCATGAAGTTGAGCACAGAGATTCACACACAGTGTTGTATCGTTAGTTTTCATGAAGTTGAGCACATAGTATTCACACACAGTGTTGTATCGTTAGTTTTCATGAAGTTAAGCACAGAGATTCTCACACAGTGTTGTATCGTTAGTTTTCATGAAGTTAAGCACAGAGATTCCCACACAGTGTTGTATCGTTAGTTTTCATGAAGTTGAGCACATAGATTCACACACAGTGTTGTATCGTTAGTTTTCATGAAGTTGAGCACATAGATTCACACACAGTGTTGTATCGTTAGTTTTCATGAAGTTGAGCACATAGTATTCACACACAGTGTTGTATCGTTAGTTTTCATGAAGTTAAGCACAGAGATTCTCACACAGTGTTGTATCGTTAGTTTTCATGAAGTTGAGCACATAGTATTCACACACAGTGTTGTATCGTTAGTTTTCATGAAGTTGAGCACATAGTATTCACACACAGTGTTGTATCGTTAGTTTTCATGAAGTTAAGCACAGAGATTCCCACACAGTGTTGTATCGTTAGTTTTCATGAAGTTAAGCACGGAGATTCTCACACAGTGTTGTATCGTTAGTTTTCATGAAGTTGAGCACATAGATTCACACACAGTGTTGTATCGTTAGTTTTCATGAAGTTGAGCACAGAGATTCACACACAGTGTTGTATCGTTAGTTTTCATGAAGTTGAGCACATAGTATTCACACACAGTGTTGTATCGTTAGTTTTCATGAAGTTAAGCACAGAGATTCTCACACAGTGTTGTATCGTTAGTTTTCATGAAGTTAAGCACAGAGATTCACACACAGTGTTGTATCGTTAGTTTTCATGAAGTTGAGCACATAGTATCACACACAGTGTTGTATCGTTAGTTTTCATGAAGTTAAGCACATAGATTCACACACAGTGTTGTATCGTTAGTTTTCATGAAGTTGAGCACATAGTTTCACACACAGTGTTGTATCGTTAGTTTTCATGAAGTTAAGCACAGAGATTCCCACACAGTGTTGTATCGTTAGTTTTCATGAAGTTGAGCACATAGATTCACACACAGTGTTGTATCGTTAGTTTTCATGAAGTTGAGCACATAGTATCACACACAGTGTTGTATCGTTAGTTTTCATGAAGTTAAGCACAGAGATTCACACACAGTGTTGTATCGTTAGTTTTCATGAAGTTAAGCACAGAGATTCACACACAGTGTTGTATCGTTAGTTTTCATGAAGTTAAGCACAGAGATTCTCACACAGTGTTGTATCGTTAGTTTTCATGAAGTTGAGCACATAGATTCACACACAGTGTTGTATCGTTAGTTTTCATGAAGTTGAGCACATAGATTCACACACAGTGTTGTATCGTTAGTTTTCATGAAGTTGAGCACAGAGTATTCACACACAGTGTTGTATCGTTAGTTTTCATGAAGTTGAGCACATAGATTCACACACAGTGTTGTATCGTTAGTTTTCATGAAGTTAAGCACAGAGATTCTCACACAGTGTTGTATCGTTAGTTTTCATGAAGTTGAGCACATAGATTCACACACAGTGTTGTATCGTTAGTTTTCATGAAGTTGAGCACATAGATTCACACACAGTGTTGTATCGTTAGTTTTCATGAAGTTGAGCACAGAGATTCACACACAGTGTTGTATCGTTAGTTTTCATGAAGTTAAGCACAGAGATTCACACACAGTGTTGTATCGTTAGTTTTCATGAAGTTGAGCACATAGATTCACACACAGTGTTGTATCGTTAGTTTTCATGAAGTTAAGCACAGAGATTCTCACACAGTGTTGTATCGTTAGTTTTCATGAAGTTAAGCACAGAGATTCCCACACAGTGTTGTATCGTTAGTTTTCATGAAGTTAAGCACAGAGATTCACACACAGTGTTGTATCGTTAGTTTTCATGAAGTTGAGCACATAGTATTCACACACAGTGTTGTATCGTTAGTTTTCATGAAGTTGAGCACAGAGATTCACACACAGTGTTGTATCGTTAGTTTTCATGAAGTTGAGCACATAGTATCACACACAGTGTTGTATCGTTAGTTTTCATGAAGTTAAGCAGGGAGATTCTCACACAGTGTTGTATCGTTAGTTTTCATGAAGTTAAGCACAGAGATTCCCACACAGTGTTGTATCGTTAGTTTTCATGAAGTTGAGCACAGAGATTCACACACAGTGTTGTATCGTTAGTTTTCATGAAGTTGAGCACATAGTATTCACACACAGTGTTGTATCGTTAGTTTTCATGAAGTTGAGCACATAGTATTCACACACAGTGTTGTATCGTTAGTTTTCATGAAGTTGAGCACATAGTATTCACACACAGTGTTGTATCGTTAGTTTTCATGAAGTTGAGCACATAGATTCACACACAGTGTTGTATCGTTAGTTTTCATGAAGTTAAGCACAGAGATTCTCACACAGTGTTGTATCGTTAGTTTTCATGAAGTTGAGCACATAGTATTCACACACAGTGTTGTATCGTTAGTTTTCATGAAGTTAAGCACAGAGATTCACACACAGTGTTGTATCGTTAGTTTTCATGAAGTTAAGCACAGAGATTCTCACACAGTGTTGTATCGTTAGTTTTCATGAAGTTGAGCACATAGATTCACACACAGTGTTGTATCGTTAGTTTTCATGAAGTTAAGCACAGAGATTCACACACAGTGTTGTATCGTTAGTTTTCATGAAGTTAAGCACAGAGATTCCCACACAGTGTTGTATCGTTAGTTTTCATGAAGTTGAGCACATAGTATTCACACACAGTGTTGTATCGTTAGTTTTCATGAAGTTAAGCACAGAGATTCACACACAGTGTTGTATCGTTAGTTTTCATGAAGTTGAGCACATAGTATCACACACAGTGTTGTATCGTTAGTTTTCATGAAGTTGAGCACATAGATTCACACACAGTGTTGTATCGTTAGTTTTCATGAAGTTAAGCACAGAGATTCCCACACAGTGTTGTATCGTTAGTTTTCATGAAGTTGAGCACATAGATTCACACACAGTGTTGTATCGTTAGTTTTCATGAAGTTAAGCACAGAGATTCCCACACAGTGTTGTATCGTTAGTTTTCATGAAGTTGAGCACATAGTTTCACACACAGTGTTGTATCGTTAGTTTTCATGAAGTTGAGCACAGAGATTCACACACAGTGTTGTATCGTTAGTTTTCATGAAGTTGAGCACATAGATTCACACACAGTGTTGTATCGTTAGTTTTCATGAAGTTAAGCACAGAGATTCACACACAGTGTTGTATCGTTAGTTTTCATGAAGTTAAGCACAGAGATTCACACACAGTGTTGTATCGTTAGTTTTCATGAAGTTGAGCACAGAGATTCACACACAGTGTTGTATCGTTAGTTTTCATGAAGTTGAGCACATAGTATTCACACACAGTGTTGTATCGTTAGTTTTCATGAAGTTGAGCACATAGTATTCACACACAGTGTTGTATCGTTAGTTTTCATGAAGTTAAGCACAGAGATTCACACACAGTGTTGTATCGTTAGTTTTCATGAAGTTAAGCACAGAGATTCACACACAGTGTTGTATCGTTAGTTTTCATGAAGTTAAGCACAGAGATTCACACACAGTGTTGTATCGTTAGTTTTCATGAAGTTAAGCACAGAGATTCTCACACAGTGTTGTATCGTTAGTTTTCATGAAGTTGAGCACATAGATTCACACACAGTGTTGTATCGTTAGTTTTCATGAAGTTAAGCACAGAGATTCACACACAGTGTTGTATCGTTAGTTTTCATGAAGTTGAGCACATAGTATCACACACAGTGTTGTATCGTTAGTTTTCATGAAGTTAAGCACAGAGATTCTCACACAGTGTTGTATCGTTAGTTTTCATGAAGTTAAGCACACAGATTCACACACAGTGTTGTATCGTTAGTTTTCATGAAGTTGAGCACATAGTTTCACACACAGTGTTGTATCGTTAGTTTTCATGAAGTTGAGCACATAGTATTCACACACAGTGTTGTATCGTTAGTTTTCATGAAGTTGAGCACAGAGATTCACACACAGTGTTGTATCGTTAGTTTTCATGAAGTTGAGCACATAGTATCACACACAGTGTTGTATCGTTAGTTTTCATGAAGTTAAGCACAGAGATTCCCACACAGTGTTGTATCGTTAGTTTTCATGAAGTTAAGCACAGAGATTCACACACAGTGTTGTATCGTTAGTTTTCATGAAGTTGAGCACACAGATTCACACACAGTGTTGTATCGTTAGTTTTCATGAAGTTGAGCACATAGTATTCACACACAGTGTTGTATCGTTAGTTTTCATGAAGTTAAGCACAGAGTATTCACACACAGTGTTGTATCGTTAGTTTTCATGAAGTTAAGCACAGAGATTCTCACACAGTGTTGTATCGTTAGTTTTCATGAAGTTGAGCACATAGATTCACACACAGTGTTGTATCGTTAGTTTTCATGAAGTTGAGCACATAGTATTCACACACAGTGTTGTATCGTTAGTTTTCATGAAGTTAAGCACATAGATTCACACACAGTGTTGTATCGTTAGTTTTCATGAAGTTAAGCACAGAGATTCCCACACAGTGTTGTATCGTTAGTTTTCATGAAGTTGAGCACAGAGATTCTCACACAGTGTTGTATCGTTAGTTTTCATGAAGTTGAGCACATAGTATCACACACAGTGTTGTATCGTTAGTTTTCATGAAGTTAAGCACAGAGATTCTCACACAGTGTTGTATCGTTAGTTTTCATGAAGTTAAGCACAGAGATTCCCACACAGTGTTGTATCGTTAGTTTTCATGAAGTTGAGCACATAGTTTCACACACAGTGTTGTATCGTTAGTTTTCATGAAGTTGAGCACATAGTTCACACACAGTGTTGTATCGTTAGTTTTCATGAAGTTGAGCACATAGTATTCACACACAGTGTTGTATCGTTAGTTTTCATGAAGTTAAGCACAGAGATTCACACACAGTGTTGTATCGTTAGTTTTCATGAAGTTGAGCACATAGATTCACACACAGTGTTGTATCGTTAGTTTTCATGAAGTTGAGCACATAGATTCACACACAGTGTTGTATCGTTAGTTTTCATGAAGTTAAGCACAGAGATTCCCACACAGTGTTGTATCGTTAGTTTTCATGAAGTTAAGCACAGAGATTCTCACACAGTGTTGTATCGTTAGTTTTCATGAAGTTGAGCACATAGTATTCACACACAGTGTTGTATCGTTAGTTTTCATGAAGTTAAGCACAGAGATTCTCACACAGTGTTGTATCGTTAGTTTTCATGAAGTTGAGCACATAGTATTCACACACAGTGTTGTATCGTTAGTTTTCATGAAGTTAAGCACAGAGATTCTCACACAGTGTTGTATCGTTAGTTTTCATGAAGTTAAGCACAGAGATTCACACACAGTGTTGTATCGTTAGTTTTCATGAAGTTGAGCACATAGTATTCACACACAGTGTTGTATCGTTAGTTTTCATGAAGTTAAGCACAGAGATTCTCACACAGTGTTGTATCGTTAGTTTTCATGAAGTTGAGCACATAGATTCACACACAGTGTTGTATCGTTAGTTTTCATGAAGTTAAGCACAGAGATTCACACACAGTGTTGTATCGTTAGTTTTCATGAAGTTGAGCACATAGATTCACACACAGTGTTGTATCGTTAGTTTTCATGAAGTTGAGCACATAGTATCACACACAGTGTTGTATCGTTAGTTTTCATGAAGTTGAGCACATGAGATTCACACACAGTGTTGTATCGTTAGTTTTCATGAAGTTAAGCACAGAGATTCACACACAGTGTTGTATCGTTAGTTTTCATGAAGTTGAGCACAGAGATTCACACACAGTGTTGTATCGTTAGTTTTCATGAAGTTGAGCACATAGTATCACACACAGTGTTGTATCGTTAGTTTTCATGAAGTTAAGCAGGGAGATTCTCACACAGTGTTGTATCGTTAGTTTTCATGAAGTTAAGCACAGAGATTCCCACACAGTGTTGTATCGTTAGTTTTCATGAAGTTGAGCACACAGATTCACACACAGTGTTGTATCGTTAGTTTTCATGAAGTTGAGCACATAGATTCACACACAGTGTTGTATCGTTAGTTTTCATGAAGTTGAGCACAAAGATTCACACACAGTGTTGTATCGTTAGTTTTCATGAAGTTGAGCACAGAGATTCACACACAGTGTTGTATCGTTAGTTTTCATGAAGTTGAGCACATAGATTCACACACAGTGTTGTATCGTTAGTTTTCATGAAGTTAAGCACAGAGATTCACACACAGTGTTGTATCGTTAGTTTTCATGAAGTTAAGCACAGAGATTCCCACACAGTGTTGTATCGTTAGTTTTCATGAAGTTAAGCACGGAGATTCTCACACAGTGTTGTATCGTTAGTTTTCATGAAGTTGAGCACATAGATTCACACACAGTGTTGTATCGTTAGTTTTCATGAAGTTAAGCACAGAGATTCTCACACAGTGTTGTATCGTTAGTTTTCATGAAGTTGAGCACATAGTATTCACACACAGTGTTGTATCGTTAGTTTTCATGAAGTTAAGCACAGAGATTCTCACACAGTGTTGTATCGTTAGTTTTCATGAAGTTAAGCACAGAGATTCTCACACAGTGTTGTATCGTTAGTTTTCATGAAGTTGAGCACATAGTATCACACACAGTGTTGTATCGTTAGTTTTCATGAAGTTAAGCACAGAGATTCTCACACAGTGTTGTATCGTTAGTTTTCATGAAGTTGAGCACATAGTATTCACACACAGTGTTGTATCGTTAGTTTTCATGAAGTTAAGCACAGAGATTCACACACAGTGTTGTATCGTTAGTTTTCATGAAGTTAAGCAGGGAGATTCTCACACAGTGTTGTATCGTTAGTTTTCATGAAGTTGAGCACATAGTATTCACACACAGTGTTGTATCGTTAGTTTTCATGAAGTTGAGCACATAGTTTCACACACAGTGTTGTATCGTTAGTTTTCATGAAGTTAAGCACATAGTTTCACACACAGTGTTGTATCGTTAGTTTTCATGAAGTTAAGCACAGAGATTCTCACACAGTGTTGTATCGTTAGTTTTCATGAAGTTGAGCACATAGTATCACACACAGTGTTGTATCGTTAGTTTTCATGAAGTTAAGCACAGAGATTCACACACAGTGTTGTATCGTTAGTTTTCATGAAGTTAAGCACAGAGATTCTCACACAGTGTTGTATCGTTAGTTTTCATGAAGTTAAGCACAGAGATTCACACACAGTGTTGTATCGTTAGTTTTCATGAAGTTGAGCACATAGATTCACACACAGTGTTGTATCGTTAGTTTTCATGAAGTTAAGCACAGAGATTCTCACACAGTGTTGTATCGTTAGTTTTCATGAAGTTAAGCACAGAGATTCCCACACAGTGTTGTATCGTTAGTTTTCATGAAGTTGAGCACATAGTATTCACACACAGTGTTGTATCGTTAGTTTTCATGAAGTTAAGCACAGAGATTCACACACAGTGTTGTATCGTTAGTTTTCATGAAGTTGAGCACATAGTATCACACACAGTGTTGTATCGTTAGTTTTCATGAAGTTGAGCACATAGTATTCACACACAGTGTTGTATCGTTAGTTTTCATGAAGTTAAGCACAGAGATTCCCACACAGTGTTGTATCGTTAGTTTTCATGAAGTTGAGCACATAGTATTCACACACAGTGTTGTATCGTTAGTTTTCATGAAGTTAAGCACAGAGATTCCCACACAGTGTTGTATCGTTAGTTTTCATGAAGTTAAGCACAGAGATTCACACACAGTGTTGTATCGTTAGTTTTCATGAAGTTAAGCACAGAGATTCTCACACAGTGTTGTATCGTTAGTTTTCATGAAGTTGAGCACATAGATTCACACACAGTGTTGTATCGTTAGTTTTCATGAAGTTAAGCACAGAGATTCACACACAGTGTTGTATCGTTAGTTTTCATGAAGTTAAGCACAGAGATTCACACACAGTGTTGTATCGTTAGTTTTCATGAAGTTAAGCACACAGATTCACACACAGTGTTGTATCGTTAGTTTTCATGAAGTTGAGCACATAGTATCACACACAGTGTTGTATCGTTAGTTTTCATGAAGTTGAGCACAGAGATTCACACACAGTGTTGTATCGTTAGTTTTCATGAAGTTGAGCACATAGTATTCACACACAGTGTTGTATCGTTAGTTTTCATGAAGTTAAGCACAGAGATTCACACACAGTGTTGTATCGTTAGTTTTCATGAAGTTAAGCACAGAGATTCCCACACAGTGTTGTATCGTTAGTTTTCATGAAGTTGAGCACATAGATTCACACACAGTGTTGTATCGTTAGTTTTCATGAAGTTGAGCACATAGTATTCACACACAGTGTTGTATCGTTAGTTTTCATGAAGTTAAGCACAGAGATTCTCACACAGTGTTGTATCGTTAGTTTTCATGAAGTTAAGCACAGAGATTCTCACACAGTGTTGTATCGTTAGTTTTCATGAAGTTGAGCACACAGATTCACACACAGTGTTGTATCGTTAGTTTTCATGAAGTTGAGCACATAGATTCACACACAGTGTTGTATCGTTAGTTTTCATGAAGTTGAGCACATAGATTCACACACAGTGTTGTATCGTTAGTTTTCATGAAGTTGAGCACAGAGATTCCCACACAGTGTTGTATCGTTAGTTTTCATGAAGTTGAGCACATAGTATTCACACACAGTGTTGTATCGTTAGTTTTCATGAAGTTGAGCACAGAGATTCACACACAGTGTTGTATCGTTAGTTTTCATGAAGTTAAGCACAGAGATTCCCACACAGTGTTGTATCGTTAGTTTTCATGAAGTTAAGCAGGGAGATTCTCACACAGTGTTGTATCGTTAGTTTTCATGAAGTTGAGCACATAGATTCACACACAGTGTTGTATCGTTAGTTTTCATGAAGTTGAGCACAGAGATTCACACACAGTGTTGTATCGTTAGTTTTCATGAAGTTGAGCACATAGTATTCACACACAGTGTTGTATCGTTAGTTTTCATGAAGTTAAGCACAGAGATTCTCACACAGTGTTGTATCGTTAGTTTTCATGAAGTTAAGCACAGAGATTCTCACACAGTGTTGTATCGTTAGTTTTCATGAAGTTGAGCACATAGATATCACACACAGTGTTGTATCGTTAGTTTTCATGAAGTTAAGCACAGAGATTCTCACACAGTGTTGTATCGTTAGTTTTCATGAAGTTAAGCACAGAGATTCACACACAGTGTTGTATCGTTAGTTTTCATGAAGTTGAGCACAGAGATTCCCACACAGTGTTGTATCGTTAGTTTTCATGAAGTTAAGCACAGAGATTCTCACACAGTGTTGTATCGTTAGTTTTCATGAAGTTGAGCACATAGTATCACACACAGTGTTGTATCGTTAGTTTTCATGAAGTTGAGCACATAGTTTCACACACAGTGTTGTATCGTTAGTTTTCATGAAGTTGAGCACATAGTATTCACACACAGTGTTGTATCGTTAGTTTTCATGAAGTTAAGCACAGAGATTCTCACACAGTGTTGTATCGTTAGTTTTCATGAAGTTGAGCACATAGTATCACACACAGTGTTGTATCGTTAGTTTTCATGAAGTTAAGCACAGAGATTCTCACACAGTGTTGTATCGTTAGTTTTCATGAAGTTAAGCACAGAGATTCTCACACAGTGTTGTATCGTTAGTTTTCATGAAGTTAAGCACAGAGATTCACACACAGTGTTGTATCGTTAGTTTTCATGAAGTTGAGCACATAGATTCACACACAGTGTTGTATCGTTAGTTTTCATGAAGTTGAGCACAGAGATTCACACACAGTGTTGTATCGTTAGTTTTCATGAAGTTAAGCACAGAGATTCACACACAGTGTTGTATCGTTAGTTTTCATGAAGTTGAGCACATAGATTCACACACAGTGTTGTATCGTTAGTTTTCATGAAGTTGAGCACAGAGATTCACACACAGTGTTGTATCGTTAGTTTTCATGAAGTTGAGCACATAGTATCACACACAGTGTTGTATCGTTAGTTTTCATGAAGTTGAGCACATAGATTCACACACAGTGTTGTATCGTTAGTTTTCATGAAGTTAAGCACAGAGATTCACACACAGTGTTGTATCGTTAGTTTTCATGAAGTTGAGCACATAGTATTCACACACAGTGTTGTATCGTTAGTTTTCATGAAGTTAAGCACAGAGATTCCCACACAGTGTTGTATCGTTAGTTTTCATGAAGTTAAGCACATAGATTCACACACAGTGTTGTATCGTTAGTTTTCATGAAGTTGAGCACAGAGATTCACACACAGTGTTGTATCGTTAGTTTTCATGAAGTTGAGCACATAGATTCACACACAGTGTTGTATCGTTAGTTTTCATGAAGTTAAGCACAGAGATTCTCACACAGTGTTGTATCGTTAGTTTTCATGAAGTTGAGCACATAGTATTCACACACAGTGTTGTATCGTTAGTTTTCATGAAGTTGAGCACATAGATTCACACACAGTGTTGTATCGTTAGTTTTCATGAAGTTGAGCACATAGTATCACACACAGTGTTGTATCGTTAGTTTTCATGAAGTTGAGCACAGAGATTCACACACAGTGTTGTATCGTTAGTTTTCATGAAGTTGAGCACATAGTATCACACACAGTGTTGTATCGTTAGTTTTCATGAAGTTAAGCACAGAGATTCACACACAGTGTTGTATCGTTAGTTTTCATGAAGTTAAGCACAGAGATTCTCACACAGTGTTGTATCGTTAGTTTTCATGAAGTTGAGCACACAGATTCACACACAGTGTTGTATCGTTAGTTTTCATGAAGTTGAGCACATAGTATCACACACAGTGTTGTATCGTTAGTTTTCATGAAGTTAAGCAGGGAGATTCTCACACAGTGTTGTATCGTTAGTTTTCATGAAGTTAAGCACAGAGATTCACACACAGTGTTGTATCGTTAGTTTTCATGAAGTTGAGCACACAGATTCACACACAGTGTTGTATCGTTAGTTTTCATGAAGTTGAGCACATAGTATCACACACAGTGTTGTATCGTTAGTTTTCATGAAGTTGAGCACAGAGATTCACACACAGTGTTGTATCGTTAGTTTTCATGAAGTTAAGCACAGAGATTCTCACACAGTGTTGTATCGTTAGTTTTCATGAAGTTGAGCACATAGATTCACACACAGTGTTGTATCGTTAGTTTTCATGAAGTTGAGCACATAGATTCACACACAGTGTTGTATCGTTAGTTTTCATGAAGTTAAGCACAGAGATTCCCACACAGTGTTGTATCGTTAGTTTTCATGAAGTTAAGCAGGGGGATTCTCACACAGTGTTGTATCGTTAGTTTTCATGAAGTTGAGCACATAGGATTCACACACAGTGTTGTATCGTTAGTTTTCATGAAGTTGAGCACAGGGTTTCACACACAGTGTTGTATCGTTAGTTTTCATGAAGTTGAGCACATAGTATCACACACAGTGTTGTATCGTTAGTTTTCATGAAGTTAAGCACAGAGATTCTCACACAGTGTTGTATCGTTAGTTTTCATGAAGTTAAGCACAGAGATTCTCACACAGTGTTGTATCGTTAGTTTTCATGAAGTTGAGCACATAGTATCACACACAGTGTTGTATCGTTAGTTTTCATGAAGTTAAGCACAGAGATTCACACACAGTGTTGTATCGTTAGTTTTCATGAAGTTGAGCACATAGTTTCACACACAGTGTTGTATCGTTAGTTTTCATGAAGTTAAGCACAGAGATTCCCACACAGTGTTGTATCGTTAGTTTTCATGAAGTTAAGCACAGAGATTCTCACACAGTGTTGTATCGTTAGTTTTCATGAAGTTGAGCACATAGTATTCACACACAGTGTTGTATCGTTAGTTTTCATGAAGTTGAGCACATAGTATTCACACACAGTGTTGTATCGTTAGTTTTCATGAAGTTGAGCACATAGTTTCACACACAGTGTTGTATCGTTAGTTTTCATGAAGTTAAGCACAGAGATTCTCACACAGTGTTGTATCGTTAGTTTTCATGAAGTTGAGCACATAGTATCACACACAGTGTTGTATCGTTAGTTTTCATGAAGTTGAGCACAGAGATTCTCACACAGTGTTGTATCGTTAGTTTTCATGAAGTTAAGCACGGAGATTCTCACACAGTGTTGTATCGTTAGTTTTCATGAAGTTGAGCACAGAGATTCACACACAGTGTTGTATCGTTAGTTTTCATGAAGTTAAGCACATAGTATTCACACACAGTGTTGTATCGTTAGTTTTCATGAAGTTAAGCACAGAGATTCTCACACAGTGTTGTA
>NW_024430590.1:0-691 GCF_017639785.1 Mesocricetus auratus
TTTTCCTTAACATCTTTATGTGTCATTTGTCAACTCTCACTCTCCCTCTCAGGTACAAACTTGTCAAGTAGGCTAGATGTGACTGATGCCACCACAAAGATGGGATATTTCAGATGGCTAATGCAAATTCATACTACAATGACAGGCTACTACATGCGCTACTACACTCCTGCAAAAATCACCTGCTGCTGCTGCTGTGTCTATGCCTTTGGCTGATCCAGAGGCTGGCCCCCTCCACCCCTGTCCTCTGCTTGCTCCTTTGGAGTAATAAATACCATTTGTACTGAGAATTTAGTTTCTGATTGTGCCCTGTATTGACTCCAGGGTGCCACTCTCCTTTGCAACACAGATTTCAAAGGATCCTTTCTACAGTCATACACATAATTAAAAGAGATAAATATGAAGAATGTATATATTAATTAACTTGGCTTCAAACAAAGAAAAAAAAGACCACAGGGTTTGGAATCTGGATCATCAGGGTGGAACAGGGGAGAGCCCAGGACTAAGGTGTCAGATTTTCAGGGTTCCATCCTTAGCTCTTTGCAAAATGAATGTGCTGGCCTATGAATGTAATCTTAGCACTCAGGAGCTGGATAGAGTAGGATCAGGAGGTTGTCTGAGCCAACAGAGCAAGGAGCTATGGGCCTGGCCCTTTCCAAAATAAATATAGATATAAAGTAAATAAATAAAT
>NW_024430591.1:0-1472 GCF_017639785.1 Mesocricetus auratus
CCAGTATTGTGCTAATTAGTCATTACTTTATACGGCACATAGAAACTTTTTTTATGATGAGAACACTTTTATTGTTATAAAATTTTTACTTGGGGTCTTTACTTGGTGAATTAAATTATTATTTTTTTAGAATCTGAGTTTATTTTCCAGTTATGTTATTAAGATTTTTTATGCAGATTCAATATCAGGGGTTGATATTTTGAAGCAAATCCAAACAGATACCATTATTGTTACTTGGCACATTAAAAAGAAATCCAAAACATAAGATCATCCAGGGTTAATCAAAACACAAAATCATCCGTGGTTAAGGATAACCACATATTTCTTAAATCAAGTTAACACATTTTTTATAGAGTGACTTAAAATACAAACTGTCTTCGTGTGCCTATAGCACAAAGAGAGATGCTCTCTCAGCCTGGACTCTTAGGGGAGTGCCTGGACCCTACCAAGAATAAAATGACAGACTCTGGATATCCCCTATGGGGAAGGATTTGGCAATAGGGTGGGAGGGGGGGAGGAAGGGGAGTGCGGGAGAAGGGGAGGGAAAGGGAACTTGGATTGACATGTAAAACAAGCTATATAAAATTAAAATAAAAAAATCCCCCCAAAAAAGATCCTATGTCTAGCAAGAACTGAATGAAATCCACATCTGAAAGTGACAGAAACATGTATCTAAAGTCTGAACTTTCAACTTCCGTTTCTAATGCATGCTAAGTAAAAATGCAAAAATATGCGGAGAAATGGTTGCCAGGCTCCTAAGCAATAACCCTGAGACCAAGAGCCAAAAGCCACTCAGATAGTCAAAGTTTTCAACTTCAACAAGTTCAGATTTCAGACAACCGAGTCAATGGAGGCACTATTTCATGAGACAACCAATATGGAAAACAAGTAACTTTTCCATCACACTCTCTTCGTTTTTAAGTAGATAAGAGAAAGTACATTGCTAATTTATAAGATGGTACCCACACCAAGATATCTAAGTCAGGCACATAGAAATTTTTAATAATTAAATATTAATTACTTTTTCAATTTCTTTTCCTGAGAACATTTTTTGTGAGAGACACAGCATGAATTTATAAATATCTACCACAGTCCCTGTCTTCAAGAAACATACAGATTGTGGGGGAAGCAGATTTGTCAAATTTACAATACAAAAATGGCAGGGAGGCATGGTTATACATCAGAGATACTGGCTAAGGTAGAAGATGTTTGTTTTTGAAATGATGGAGTTTACCAGAAGACAAGTGGGGCAGAGAGAATTAAAGGGGAAAATCACATTATATGAAAAATTCCAGTATGAAAGCATAGCCCTTCTAGAGGTCAACCCATAGAAGTGAGGTTTTGACTATCAGGTGTTCCTGGTTCTACATGAGACTGTGTAGGTGGATGAGTAGGAGACAGATTGTATGAATGATGCTATGAGAAAGTAAGTAGATGACATTGCCTTGAATCTTAAGAGGACTGCATTATAC
>NW_024430592.1:0-32713 GCF_017639785.1 Mesocricetus auratus
GTGCTTAACTTCATGAAAACTAATGATACAACACCGTGTGTGAAACTACGTGCTTAACTTCTTCAAAACTAACTATACAACATTGTGTGTGACACTACATGGTTAACTTCTTCAAACCAAACAATACAACACTGTGTGTGAAACGACTTGCTGAACTTCATGAAAACTACCAGTACTACACTTTGAGTGAATCTATGTGATTAACTTCATGAAAACATATGATACAACACTGTGTGTAAAACTATGTGCTTAACTTCATGAAAACTTACTATATAAAACTGTAGGAGAATCTACATGCTTAACTTCATGAAATCTAACGATACAACACTGTGTGAGAAACAACATGCTTACCTTCATAAAAAGTAACGATAAAACAATGTGTTTTAAACTACATGCTTAACTTCATGAAAACTAATGATACAACATAGTATGTGAAACTAAGTGCTTAACTTCTTCAAAACTACCGGTACAACACTTTGAGTGAAACTATGTGCTTAACTTCATGAAAACTTATGACACAACACTGTGTGCAAAATTATGTGCTTACCTTCATGAAAACTTACTACATAACACTGTAGGAGAAACTACGTGATTAACGTCATGAAAAATAACGAAATAACACTGTGATGAATCTACGTGCTTAACGTCTTCAAAATTAACGATACAACAATGTGAGAAAAATATGTGCTTAACTTCATGGAAACTTGCTATATAACACTGTAGGAGAATCTACATGCTTAACATCATGAAAACTAACGATACAACATAGTATGTGGAACTAAGTGCTTAACTTCCAAACTAACGATACAACATTGTGTGAGAAACTTTGTGCTTAACTTCATGAAAACTAATGATACAACACTGTGTGTGAAACTATATGCTTAACTTCTTCAAAACTAACGATACAACACAGTATGTGGAACTAACTGCTAAAGTTTTTCAAAACTAGTGATACAACACTGTGTTTGAAATTACTTGTTGAATTTCAAGAAACATCAGGATACAACACTGTGTGTGAAACTATGTGCTTAACTTCATGAGACTTACAATATAACACTGTAGGAGAAACTACGTGCTTAACTTCATGAAAAATAAGGAAATAACACTGTGCCTGAATCTACGTGCTTAACGTCTTCAAAACTAACGATACAACACTGTGTGTGAAATGACTTGCTGAAGTTCATTAAACTAACAATACAACACAGTATGTGAAACTAAGTGCCTAACTTCTTCAAAACTAACGATATATCATTGTGTGAGAAGCTATGTGCTTAACGTCATGAAAACTAACAATACAACACTGTGTGTTAAACTACGTGCTTAACTTCTTCAAAACTAACGATACAACATTGTGGGAGAAACTTCGTGCTTAACCTCATGAAAACTAAGGATATAACAATGTGTGTGAAACTACGTGCTTAACTTCTTCAAAACTAAGGATACAACACTGTGTGTACAACTAAGTGATTAGCTTCATGAAATCTAACGACATAACACGGTATATGAAACTAAGTGCTTAACTTCATGAAAACTAACGATACAACATTGTGAGTGAAACTACGTTGTTAACTTCATCAAAACGAACGATACAACACTATGTGTAAAACTATGTGCTTAACATCATGAAAACTTACTATATAACACTGTAGGAGATCTACATGCTTAACTTTATGAAAACAAACGATACAACGTAGTATGAGGAACTAAGTGCTTAACTTTTCAAAACTAACGATACAATATTGTGTGAGAAACTTCGCGCTTAGCTTCATGAAATCTAACGATAAAACACGGTATGTGAAAATACGTGCTTAACTTCTTCAAAACTAAGGATACAACACTGTGTTTGAAATTACTTGCTGCACTTCCAGAAACCTCACGATATAACACTGTGGGTGAAACTATGTGCTTAACTTCATGAGAACTTACAAAATAACACTGTAGGAGAAACTACGTGCTTAACTTCATGAAAAATAACGAAATAACGATGTGCATGAATCTACGTGCTTAACGTCTTCAAAACTAAAGATACACCACTGTGTGTGAAAATATGTGCTTAACTTCATGAAAACTTACTATACAACACTATAGTAGAATCTAAATGCTTAACTTCATGAAAACTAACAATACAACACAGTATGTGGAACTATGTGCTTCTTGAAAACTAAAGATAAAACATTGTGTGAGAAACTACGTGCTTAACTTCGTGAAAACTAACGATACAAAACTGTGTGTGAAACTACGTGCTTAACTTCCTCAAAATTAACTATACAACATTGTGTGTGAAACTACATGCTTACCTTCTTCAAAACTAACGATACAACACTGTGTGTGAAACTACTTCCTGAACTTCATGAAAACTACTGGTACAACATTGTGTGTAAAACTATGTGCTTAACTTCATGAAAACTTATGACACAACACTGTGTGTAAAACTATGTGCTTAACTTCATGAACACTTACTGGATAACACTGTAGGAGAATCTACATGCTTACCTTCATGAAAACTAACGATACAACACAGTATGTGGAAATAAGTGCTTAATGTCATGAAAACTAACGATACAACACTGTGTGTGAAATTACATGCTTAACTTCTTCAAAACTAACTATGCAACATTGTGTGTGAAACAACGTGCTTAACTTCTTCAAAACTAACGATACAAGACTGTGTGTGAAAACTTGCTGAATTTCATAAAAACTATCGGTAAAACACTTTGAGTGAGACTACGTGCTTAATTTCATGAAAACTTATGATACAACACTGTGTGTGAAACTACTTGCTGAACTTCCTGAAAATTACTGGTACAACACTTTGAGTGAAACTATGTGCTTTACTTCATGGAAAATTAAGATACAATACTGTGTGTAAAACTATGTGATTAACTTCATGAACACTTAATATATAAAACTGTAGGAGAATCAAAATGCTTAACTTCATGAAAACTAACGATACAACACAGTATGTGGAACTAAGTGCTTAACTTCTTCAAAACTAACGATCCAACACTGTGTGTGAAAATATGTGCTTAATTTCATGAAATGTAACTATATAACACTGTATGACAAACTACGTACTTAGCTTCATGAAAACTAGCGATACAAGACAGTATGTGAAACTAAGTCCCTAACTTCTTCAAAACTAACGATAAAACATTGTGTGTGACTCTATGTGCTTAACCTCATGAAAACTAACGATACAACACTGTGTGTGAAATTACGTGCTTAACTTCTTCAAAACTAACTATGCAACATTGTTTGTGTATCTATGTGCTTATCTTCTTCAAAACTAATGATACAACACTGTGTGTGAAACTAATTGCTGAATTTCATGAAAACTACCGGTACAACACTTTGAGTGAAACTATATGCTTAACTTCATGAAAACTCATGATACAACACTGTGTGTAAAACTATGTGCTTAACTTTATGAATACTTAGTATATAATACTGTAGGCGAATCTACATGCTTAACTTTCTGAAAACTAACGATACAACACAGTATGTGGAAATAAGTGCTAATCTTCTTCAAAACTAACTATACAACATTGTGTGAGAAACTTCGTGCTTAACTTCATGAAATATAACTATATAACACTGTATGAGAAACTATGTGCTTAACTTCATGAAAACTAACGATACAACAAAGTATGTGGAACTAAGTGCTAAACTTCTTCAAAACTAACGATACAACACTGTCTGTGAAAATATGTGCTTAACACTTGAAATCTAACTATATAAAAGTGTATGATAAACTACGTACTTACCTACATGAAAACTAACGATACAACACAGTATGTGGAACTAAGTCCTAAACTTCTTCAAAACTAACGATACAACACTGTGTGTGAAAATATGTGCTTAACATCATGAAATCTAACTATATAACACTGTATGAAAATCTATGTACTTAGCTTCATGAAAATTAACGATACAACACAGCATGTGAAACTACGTGCCTAACTTCTTCAAAACTAATGATATAATATTGGGTGAGAAGCTATGTGCTTAACTTCATGAAAACTAACGATACAACAGTGTGTGTGAAACTACGTGCTTAACTTCTTCAAAACTAAGGATACAACACTGTGTGTGAAACTACATTGTGAACTTACTGAAAACTAAATGTTCAATACTGTGTGTGAAGCTACGTGCTTAACTTCTTCAAAATTAACTATACAACACTGTGTGTAAAACTATGTGCTTAACGTCATGAAAACTTACTATATAACAATGTAGGAGAATCTACATGCTTAACTTCATGAAAACTAACGATACAACATAGTATGTGTAACTAAGTGCTAATCTTTTCAAAACTAACGATACAACGTCGTGTGAGAAACTACGTGCTTAACTCCATGAATTCTAACTATATAACACTGTATGAGAAACTACGTACTTAACTTCATGAAAACTATCGATACAATACAGTATGTGGAACTAAGTGCTAAACTTCTTCAAAAGTAACGATACAACACTATATGTGAAACTACATGCTGAACTTCATGAAAACTACCGGTACAACACTTTGAGTGAAACCATGTGCTTAACTTCTTGAAAACTTACTATATAAAACTGTAGGAGAATCTACATGCTTAACTTCATGAAAACTAAGGATACAACACAGTATGTGGAAATAAGTGCTTAACTTCTTCAACAGTAACGATACAACACTGTGTGTGAAAACATATGCTTAACTTCATGAAATCTAACTATATAACACTGTTTGAGAAACTACATACTTAGCTTCATGAAAACCAACGATACAACACAGTATGTGAAACTACGTGCTTAACTTCTTCAAAACTAACGATTTGACTGGATTACCACAACCTCCTCACATTACTGAAATCTTTTTCCATGTGGAATCCAGAGCACTCTTTCAAAAGTACAAGTTGTGCATTCTGACTCAATTGTTTAAACATTGTTTGTGGCTTGGAATGGAACTTTGAATATTGCCTGTACTTCTAATGATGGCCCATTAATTGTATCTGATCTGAAGTCAGTAGGTTCATGCGTGGCCTTTAATGATATCCTGTGACCTACTGAGCACAGCTTTTCTCATTGTAGTTTCCTTATGAGACCTTAGGCTATCATTCACAAACTTTTTCAACTGTCATACATGTCTGATAGTACTTCTTTAACACTCTTCCTTTATATACTTAAGGCCCAGTTTAAAATCACACAGAGTTTTTCTTAATAATAGATAACTATTACAGGTGTTTAAATTTTATTTACTTTACAAACAATCATATTTTATATATCAATCCTAGTTCCCTCTCCCTTTCATCCTCCCATGCCCCCCATCCCACTCCTCATCTACTCCCCATGGAAGATGAAGCCTTCCATGGTAATCTTCAAAGTCTATCGTATCATCTTTAAATTAAATTAATTAACTGATTAATTTGATTTGCTTCCTGACTACAGCCTCCCTCCCTCCTCGCCTCTCACTCCTTCCACTCAGTCCCTCCAATTCACCCCTCCTTAGTATTAGTTTGGAAAGGGACAGGACTCCCAGAGACATCAGTAAATTGTGGCATATCAATCTACAATAAGACCAAGCACCAACCCCTGTGTTCAGGATGGGTCAGCCTGAGGAATAGGTTCCCCACAGCCAGTCAAATCATCAGGAACAGCCCTGTTCCCATTGCCAGGAGTTCCACAAAGAGACCAAGCTACACAATGGTCACATATGTGCAGGCTCTGTGAGTTCCCATGATCCGGGCTAGCTATATCTGTGGGATTTTAAATTTATGTTTGTTATGGAAGTTTATATTTTGCCAATAATTATAATCTGTAATAGAACCTACAACAGTTTGGTCTATGTAATTCTTGACTAAAATTTGCTTTGTCCAAGATATTGTCTTTTACATATACATAAGTTTGCTTTGCACATCTCTAGGTGATTTATGTAGCAATTACTGCTGCTTCTTCAGGGCTAATACCTTGGTTTGGGATGCCTGACTCACATAGTAGGAAACTTTGATTACTTGAGACATAGCCACAAACAGGAGTCAAGTCATTTTATTGTCTAATCAAGATTGTATGGAAACCTCAGACATTTCACAGTCTTACCAAGAGCTAGTACATATACTGTTTAATACCACAGTCACTTCAGATGGCATAGGGGTTTCATTCACTATTCTCCAAAGACTTAATCTGTTTCACTGCATATATTCATTTTCTATCCATAATTCATATGTTCATAGTACTATAACTTTTCAAATGTTTCAAGCAGCTTTGACTGGTTTATATACCTTAATATTGAATTTGTGAGTTTGTGGGATTATTTGTTCTCTCTATAGACACTTACGTTATGGATCAAGAATGTCTCCTGTTACCTTGTACATTTTTTCTCAATTGTTCTAATTTCTAAGAAAGACAACTCCAAGCTGGAAAAGATGTAAAAATGAATTCTGCAGGCCAGGAAGAACTAAGTCGGATTAAATTGGAACCTCTGGCTCAGTCGCTGGACCGCTGACAGCTACAGAAGTCGTATGTGTAGGACAGACACTGTGATTTGTCTGAGAGAGAATTTCAATCTGTATTTGAGACAATCTGTTATTCATTGAAGAAGGTAATCACAGTGGATAGGACCTGCGTGGCAACCATGCCCCTCTGTCTGCCTATTTGAATTTGGCCTGCGTTTCCAGACCCAGATCATTACATGAAAAGCTTACCCTGCACCATGGATCAAGCCATTACCACAGAGTCTGTTGTTGATGTCCTTTAGCTTAAATAGCACTGGTTAAAGATTTTGTCTGTAGTAGTTGCCTTGAAGAAGGACTGACTCTTTGCTAATGGGCAATCACATGGTGTGCTCTTCCCTGGAAAAACTATTTCTCCTGATCTCACCGTTCCTTAGAGAATCTATAGGTATCTGCCTCTGCTCTCATCACTTGCTGGATGAAGGTTCTGTTTCCCAGACTCTCTGGTGGTGGGATTGTATGCTGGCACTCCCCTGATTCATGTCTAAAATCCATAAATGATCTTTCAGGAGACAGGAACAAAGTCTCAGGATTCCGATGATTCCATCTGATCCCATTCCATCAACAAAACTTTCTCTTATATGAACATCCAGGAAAGCTGTTATCAGATTCTGACTTTAAAAAATAAGCAGAGGTATCATGCTCCAGTCCAACTTTGTCTGAGCCAGTCAAATCCCTGTTGCTACACAACCCCGCCAAGGCCAAGAACTGTCGTGATGACTATACCTCCACAGAGAAAGCAGATTAGTTCAACCATGAACCTCGGTTGAACCAATAGTTGCTGTTCCCAAGAAAGAAATTAAAACACTGGAGGAAGCTGAAAGGAAACTTAAAAGATGCAGCAAAATTATTCTGATTTGCTTCAGAGAATAACCCGCTATAATAGAAGGAGCAAGGCACTGGAGATCTAAAGTTTCTGAAGCTTAAGGAGAAAGGGATCATACATCTTCTCAAGAGGAGGGCCAAGACCCTGAAGGTAAATGCCAATCCCTGTATCACTCCGATGAAGGAGCTGAAGTTGACTGCTGACAGCGACCATGTCTGGGTCTGGAATACACATGCCTGATTTGCTAATGAGTATCCAAAGTCTGACCCACTTGCCCTCTGCTTCCCACTCTGAGACACCACAAAAGCAAAAACAAAGTTTGAAGAATTCAGGCGTGAGATTGATGAGATAGAAAATAAAGGAGCAGGCAATACTGACAATGCCGAAAGGTGGCTCAGAAGCTGGAATCCCTTTCTGTGAGGGAGGCTGAAGAGAAATCTGAGAAGGAGCAATGAGTAATTCTCTGTCCTTTTCTTTCCTTCTGCTTTTTACATACTTGTCCCAACCTTTAAGATTTGTCTTTAGTCTGATTTGTTTCTACAAAGGACTTCGAAAATAATTTGATTTCAAACTCCAGATTGTTTTCTTTCTTTTTCCTCCAGAAGTGCGGACACCATGGGAAATGACTTCAGAAATCCATTCCCCAGTCATAAAAATTTACTTTATTAAAAACAAAGAAAATATGTGCTTAACATAATGAAAACTAACTATATAACACTGTATGAGAAAATACGTACTTAGCTACATGAAAACTAATGATACAACACAGTATGTGAAATAAAGTGCTTAACTTCTTCAAAACTAACGATATAATATTGGGTGAGAAACTACGTGCTTAACTTTATGAAAACTAACGACACAACACTGTGTGTGAGACTATGTGCTGAAATTCTTCATAACTAACGATACAACACTGTGTGTGAAACTACATGCTGAACTTCATGAAAACTACCGGTACAACACTTTGAATGAAACCATGTGCTTAACTTTATGAAAACTTACTATACAAATCTGTAGGAGAATCTACATGCTGAACATCATGAAATCTAACAGTACAACACTTTGAGTGAAACTATGTGCTTAACTTCATGAAAACTTATGATGCAACTCTGTGTGTAAAACTATGTGCTTAACTTCATAAAAACTTACTATATAACACTGTAGGAGAATCTACATGCTTAACTCCTTCAAAACTAACGACACAACATTGTGAGAGAAACTGCGTGCTGAACTTCATGAAATCTAACTATATAACACTGTCTGAGAAACCACATACTTAACTTCATGAAAACTAACGATACAACACAGTATGTGGAACTAAGTGCTAAACTTCTTCAAAAGTAACTATACAACACTGTGTGTGAAAGTATGTGCTTATATTCATGAAATCTAACTATATAACACTGTATGAGAATCTACGTGCTTAGCTTCATGAAAACTAACGATACAAAACAGTATGTGAAACTAAGTGCTTAACTTCTTCAAAACTATCGATATAATATTGGGTGAGAATCAACGTGCTTAACTTTATGACAACTAACAATACAACACTGTGTGTGAGACTATGTGCTTCACTTTTTCAAAACTAACGATAAAACACTATGTGTGAAACTACATACTGAACTTCATGAAAACTACCGGTACAACACTTTGAGTGAAACCATGTGCTTAACTTCATGAAAACGTACTATATAAAACTGTAGGAGAATCTACATGCTTAACCTCATGAAAACTAACGATAGAACACAGTATGTGGAAATAAGTGCTAAACTTCTTCAAAAGTAACGATCCAACACTGTGTGTGAAAATATGTGCTCAACTACCTGAAACACAACTATATAATACTGTATGAGAATCTACGTACTTAGCTTCATGAAAACTAACGATACAACATAGTATATGGAATTAAGTGCTAATTTCTTCAAAAGTAACGATAAAACACTGTGTTTGAAAATATGTGCTTAACTTAATGAAAACTAACTATATAACACTGTATGAGAAAATGCGTACTTAGCTACATGAAAACTAACGATACAACACTGTGTGTGAAACTACTTGCTTAACTTCATGAAATCTACCGGTACAACACTTTGAGTGAAACTATGTGCTTAACTTCATGAAAACTTATGATGCAACTCTGTGTATAAAACTATGTGCGTAACTTCATGAAAACTTACTATATAACACTGTAGGAAAATCTACATGCTTAACTTCATAAAAACGATACAACACAGTATGTGGAAATAAGTGCTTAACTCTTCAAAACTAACGATACAACATTGTGTGAGAAACTGCGTTCTTAACTTCATCATATCTAACTATATAACATTGTCTGAGAAACTACATACTTAACTTCATGAAAACTAACGATACAATACAGTATGTGGAACTAAGTGCTAATTTCTTCAAAAGTAACGATAAAACACTGTGTTTGAAAATATGTGCTTAACTTAATGAAAACTAACTATATAACACTGTATGAGAAAATACGTACTTAGCTACATGAAAACTAACGATACAACACTATGTGTGAAACTACTTGCTTAACTTCATGAAATCTACCGGTACAACACTTTGAGTGAAACTATGGCCTTAACTTCATGAAAACTTATGATCCAACTCTATGTGTAAATCTATGTGCTTAACTTCATGAAAACTTACTATATAACACTGTAGGAGAATCTACATGCTAAACTTCATGAAAACTAACGATACAACACTATATGTGAAACCATGTGCTTAACTTCTTCAAAACTAACGAAATAATATTGGGTGAGAATCTACGTGCTTAACTTTATGAAAACTAACGATACAACACTGTGTGTGAGACTATGGGCTTAACTTCTTCAACACTAACGATACAACACTGTGTGTGAAACTACATGCTGAACTTCATGAAAACTACCCGTGCAACACTTTGAGTGAAACCATGTGCTTAACTTCATGAAAATTTATGATGCAACTCTGTATGTAAAACTATGTGCTTAACTTCATGACAACTTACAATATAAAACTGTAGGAGAATGTACATGCTTAACTTCATGAAAATTCACGGTACAACACAGTATGTGGAAATAAGTGCTTAACTTCTTCAAAAGTAACGATACAACACTGTGTGTGAAAACATGTGCTTATCTTCATGAAATCTAACTATTTAACACTGTTTGAGAAACGACATACTTAGCTTCATGAAAACTAACGATAAAACACAATATGTGAATCTAAGTGCTAAACTACTTCAAAAGTAACGATCCAATACAGTGTGTGTAAATAAGTGCTTAACTTCATGAAATCTAATGATGTAACACTGTATGAGAAACTACATACTTAACTTCATGAAAACTAACGATACAACACAGTATGTGGAACTAAGTGCTTAACTTCTTCAAAGCTAACGATATAATATTGGGTGAGAATCTACGTGCTTAACTTTATTAAAACTAACGATACAACACTGTGTGTGAGACTATGTGCTTAACATCTTTAAAACTAACGATACAACACTGTGTGTGAAACTACATGCTGAACTTCATGAAAACTACCGGTACAATACTTTGTGTGAAACCCTGTGCTTAACTTCATGAAAACTTACTATATAAAACTGTAGGAGAGGGATGGGTGATGGGCGGGTGGTTCCAGCCGAGGACCCAATCTCACCTGAAGCTGGGCTCGCTGGGTTGGGTCTTGGAGGGGCTGATCTCTTTCCTTTGTGGGCCGCTCTTCTGGAAGCCGGGAGCGGCCCCGAAGATGGAGGGGGATGGGTGATGGGCGGGTGGTCCCAGCCGGGGACCCAATCTCACCTGAAGCTGGGCTCGCTGGGTTGGGGTCTTGGAGGGGCTGATCTCTTTCCTGTGTGGGTGGCTCTTCTGGAAGCCGGGAGCGGCCCCGAAGATGGAGGGGGATGGGTGATGGGCGGGTGGTCCCAGCCGGGGACCCAATCTCACCTGAAGCTGGGCTCCCTGGGTTGGGGTCTTGGAGGGGCCTGTCGTTAGCCAAGGAAGTGAAAGACCTGTATATCAAGAACTTTGTGTCTTTGAAGAAAGAAATCAAAGAAGATACCAGAAAATGGAAAGATCTCCCATGCTCTTGGATTGGTAGGATCAACATAATAAAAATGGCAATCTTGCCAAAAGCAGTCTATAGATTCAATGCAATCCCTATCAAAATTCCATCACAATTTTTCAAGGACCTGGAAAGAACATTAAGCAACTTTATATGGAAAAACAAAAGGCCCAGGATAGCCAAAACATCCCTATACAATAAAGGAACTTCAGGAGGCATCACCATACCTGACTTCAAGCTCTATTATAGAGCTATAGTCCTGAAAACAGCTTGGTATTGGCACAAAAATAGGCAGGTAGACCAATGGAACCGAATCGAAAGCCCTAATTTTAACCCACACACCTATGAACACCTGATTTTTGACAAAGAAGCTAAAACTGTACAGTGGAAAAAGAAAGCATCTTCAACAAATGGTGCTGGCATAACTGGGTAGTGGTATACAGAAGACTGCAGATAGATCCATGTTTATCGCCTTGTACAAAACTTAAGTCCAAATGGATCAAAGATCTCAACATACATCCAGCCACACTGAAACTTTTAGAAGAGAAAGTGGGAGATACTCTTCAACGAGTTGGTACAGGAGACCACTTCCTAAACATAACACCAGTGGCACAGGCACTGAGATCAACAATTAACAAATGGGACCTTCTGAAACTAAAAAGCTTCTGTAAGGCAAAGGACACAGTCAAAAAGACAAAAAGGCAGGCCACAGAATGGGAAAAGATATTCACTAACCCTACATCTGACAGAGGGCTAATCTCCAAAATTTGCAAAGAACTCAAGAAACAAGTCTCCAAAACACCAAAGGATCCACTTGAAAGGTGGGGTACAGAGCTAAATAGAGAATTCTCAGTAGAGGAGGCTAAAATGGCCAAGAGACACTTAAGAAAGTGCTCAACATCCTTAGCCATCAGGGAAATGCAAATCAAAACAACTCTGAGATACCATCTTACTCCTGTCAGAATGGCTAGAATCAAAAACACCGAAGACAATTTATGCTGGAGGGGATGTGGAGAGAGAGGAACACTCCTCCACTGCTGGTGGGAATGCCAACTCATACAGCCTCTTTGGAAATCAGTATGGAGATTCCTCAGGAAAATGGGAATTAATCTACCACTAGACCCAGCAATTCCACTCTTAGGCATTTATCCAAATGAGGCAGGTTCATACAACAAGGGCATCTGCTCCACTATGTTCATAGCAGCATTGTTTGTAATAGCCAGAACCTGGAAGCAACCTAGATGCCCCTCAACTGAAGAGTGGATAGAGAAAATGTGATACATTTACACAATGGAGTATTACTCAGCAGAAAAAAACAATGGAATCTTGAAATTCGCAGGAAATGGATAGCACTGGAAGAAACCATCCTGAGTGAGGTAACCCAGTCACAAAAAGACAAACATGGTATGTACTCACTCATATATGGATTTTAGATATGGATCAGGATAGTGCCAGTCTGCACTTCCACAGATAGAGAGTCTGGGAAAGGAAACCTATGGGGCTCTGAGCTGTGGATCAGTGTCTATCCCTGGTATACAATCTGTCTTCATGTGCCTATAGCACAAAGAGAGATGCTCTCTCAGCCTGGACTCTTAGGGAGTGCCTTGACCCTACCAAGAGTAAAATGATAGACTCTAGACATCCCCTATGTGGAAGGATTTGGCAATAGGGTGGGAGGGAGGGTGGAAGGGGAGTGCGGGAGGAGGGAGGGAGAGGGAACTGGGATTGACATGTAAAACAAGCCATTTAAAATTAAAATTAAAAACTGTAGGAGAATCTACATGCTTAACTTCATGAAAACTAATGATACAACACAGTATGTGGAAATAAGTGCTAAACTTCCTCAAAAGTAACGATCCAACACTGTGTGTGAAACTATGTGCTCAACTTCATGAAACCTAACTATATAACACTGTATGAGAATCTACGTACTTAGCTTCATGAAAACTAACGGTACAACACAGTATGTGAAACTAAGTGCTTAACTTCTTCAAATAATTATATAATATTGGGTGAGAATCTACGTGCTTAACTTTATGAAAACTAATGATACAACACTGTGTGTGAGACTATGTGCTTAACATCTTCAAAACTAACGATAAAACACTGTGTGTGAAACTACATGCTGAATTCATGAAAATTACCGGTACAACACTTTGAGTGAAACCATGTGCTTAAGTTCATGAAAACTTACTATATAAAACTGGAGTAGAATCTACATGCTTAACTTCATGAAAACTAATGATACAACACACAATGTAGAAAAACTGCTAAACTTCTTCAAAAGTAACTACACAACACTGTGTGTGAAAGTTTGTGCTTATCTTCATGAAATCTGACTATATAACACTGTATGACAAACTACGTGCTTAGCTTCATGAAAACTAATGATACAACACAGTATGTGAAACTAAGTGCTTAACTTCTTCAAAACTAACGATATAATATTGGGTGAGAATCTACGTGCTTAACTTAATGAAAACTAACGATACAACACTGTGTGTGAGACTATGGGCTTAACTTCTTCAACACTAACGATACAACACTGTGTGTGAAACTACATGCGGAACTTCATGAAAACTACGCGTACAACACTTTGAGTGAAACCATGTGCTTAACTTCATGAAAATTTATGATGCAACTCTGTGTGTAAAACTATGTGCTTAACTTCATGAAAACTTACAATATAAAACTGTAGGAGAATGTACATGCTTAACTTCATGAAAATTCACGATACAACACAGTATGTGGAAATAAGTGCTTAACTTCTTCAAAAGTAACGATACAACACTGTGTGTGAAAACATGTGCTTAACTTCATGAAATCTAACTATTTAACACTGTTTGAGAAACGTACATACTTAGCTTCATGAAAACTAACGATAAAACACAGTATGTGAAACTAAGTGATAAACTACTTCAAAAGTAACGATCCAATACTGTGTGTGAAATATGTGCTTAACTTCAAGAAATCTAATGATGTAACACTGTATGAGAAACTACATTCTTAACTTCATGAAAACTAACGATACAACACAGTATGTGGAACTAAGTGCTAAACTTCTTCAAAAGTAACGATACAACACTGTGTTGAAAATATGTGCTTAACTTTATGAAAACTAACTATATAACACTGTATGAGAAAATACGTACTTAGCTACATGAAAACTAACGATACAACACAGTATGTGAAACTACAGTGCTTAACTTCTCCAAAACTAACGATACAACACTGTGTGTGAAACTACGTGCTTAACTTCTTCAAAACTAATGATACAACACCATGTATGAAACTACTTGCTGAACTTCATGAAATCTACCGATACAACACTTTGAGTGAAACTATGTGCTTAACTTCATGAAAACTTATGATGCAACTCTGTGTGTAAAACTATGTGCTTACCTTCATGAAAACTTACTATATAACACTGTAGTGAGAATCTACATGCTTATCTTCATCGAAATCTAACGATACAACACAGTATGTGAAACTACAGTGCTTAACTTCTTCAAAACTAACGATACAACACTGTGTGAGAAACTACGTGCTTAACTTCTTCAAAATCTAACTATACAACACTGTGTGAGAAACTACATGCTTAACTTCTTCAAAACTAACGATACAACACAGTGTGTGAAACTACAGTGCTTAACTTCTTCAAAACTAACTATACAACACTATGTGTGAAAGTATGTGCTTAACTTCATGAAATCTAACTATACAACACTGTGTGAGAAACTACATGCTTAACTTCTTCAAAACTAACGATACAACACTATGTGTGAAACTACAGTGCTTAACTTCTTCAAAACTAACGATACAACACTGTGTGTGAAACTACGTGCTTAACTTCTTCAAAACTAACGATACAACACTGTGTGTGAAACTACATGCTTAACTTCTTCAAAACTAACGATACAACACTGTGTGTGAAACCACATGCTTAACTTCTTCAAAACTAACGATACAACACTGTGTGTGAAACTATGTGCTTAACTTCTTCAAAACTAACGATACAACACTGTGTGTGAATCTACATGCTTAACTTCTTCAAAACTAACGATACAACACTGTGTGTGAAATACCATGCTTAACTTCTTCAAAACTAACGATACAACACTGTGTGTGAAACTACATGCTTAACTTCTTCAAAACTAACGATACAACACTGTGTGTGAAACTACATGCTTATCTTCTTCAAAACTAACGATACAACACTGTGTGTGAAACTACATGCTTAACTTCTTCAAAACTAACGATACAACACTGTGTGTGAAACTACATGCTTAACTTCTTCAAAACTAACGATACAACACTGTGTGTGAACTACTGCTTAACACTAACGATACAACACTGTGTGAAAGTACATGCTTAACTTCTTCAAAACTAACGATACAACACTGTGTGTGAAACGTACGTGCTTAACTTCGTCAAAACTAACGATACAACACTGTGTGTGAAACTACGTGCTTAACTTCTTCAAAACTAACAATACAACACTGTGTGTGAAACTACATGCTTAACTTCTTCAAAACTAACAATACAACACTGTGTGTGAAAGTACATGCTTAACTTCTTCAAAACTAACGATACAACACTGTGTGTGAAAGTACATGCTTAACTTCTTCAAAACTAACGATACGACACTGTGTGTGAAACTACATGCTTAACTTCTTCAAAACTAATGATACAACACTGTGTGTCAAAGTACGTGCTTAACTTCTTCAAAACTAACGATACAACACAGTGTGTGAAACTACGTGCTTAACTTCTTCAAAACTAACGATACAACACTGTGTGTGAAACTACGTGCTTAACTTCTTCAAAACTAACAATACAACACTGTGTGTGAAACTACGTGCTTAACTTCTTCAAAACTAACGATACAACACTGTGTGTGAAACTACATGCTTAACTTCTTCAAAACTAACGATACAACACTGTGTGTGAAAGTACATGCTTAACTTCTTCAAAACTAACGATACAACACTGTGTGTGAAACTACAGTGCTTAACTTCTTCAAAACTAACGATACAACACTGTGTGTGAAAGTACATGCTTAACTTCTTCAAAACTAACGATACAACACTGTGTGTGAAACTACATGCTTAACTTCTTCAAAACTAACGATACAACACTGTGTGTGAAACTACATGCTTAACTTCTTCAAAACTAACAATACAACACTGTGTGTGAAACTACATGCTTAACTTCTTCAAAACTAACGATACAACACTGTGTGTGAAAGTACATGCTTAACTTCTTCAAAACTAACGATACAACACTGTGTGTGAAAGTACATGCTTAACTTCTTCAAAACTAACGATACAACACTGTGTGTGAAACTACATGCTTAACTTCTTCAAAACTAACGATACAACACTGTGTGTGAAAGTACATGCTTAACTTCTTCAAAACTAACGATACAACACTGTGTGTGAAACTACGTGCTTAACTTCTTCAAAACTAACGATACAACACTGTGTGTGAAACTACATGCTTAACTTCTTCAAAACTAACGATACAACACTGTGTGTGAAAGTACATGCTTAACTTCTTCAAAACTAACGATACAACACTGTGTGTGAAACTACATGCTTAACTTCTTCAAAACTAACGATACAACACTGTGTGTGAAACTACATGCTTAACTTCTTCAAAACTAACGATACAACACTGTGTGTGAAACTACATGCTTAACTTCTTCAAAACTAACGATACAACACTGTGTGTGAAAGTACATGCTTAACTTCTTCAAAACTAACGATACAACACTGTGTGTGAAACTACATGCTTAACTTCTTCAAAACTAACGATACAACACTGTGTGTGAAAGTACATGCTTAACTTCTTCAAAACTAACGATACAACACTGTGTGTGAAAGTACATGCTTAACTTCTTCAAAACTAACGATACAACACTGTGTGTGAAACTACATGCTTAACTTCTTCAAAACTAACGATACAACACTGTGTGTGAATCTATGTGCTTAACTTCTTCAAAACTAACGATACAACACTGTATGTGAAACTACGTGCTTAACTTCTTCAAAACAAACAATACAACACTGTGTGTGAAACTAGGTGCTTAACTTCTTCAAAACTAACGATACAACACTGTGTGTGAAACTACATGCTTAACTTCTTCAAAACTAACGATACAACACTGTGTGTGAAAGTACTTGCTTAACTTCTTCAAAACTAACGATACAACACTGTGTGTGAAATCAGGTGCTTAACTTCTTCAAAACTAACGATACAACACTGTTTGTGAAAGTACATGCTTAACTTCTTCAAAACTATCGATACAACACTGTGTGTGAAACTACATGCTTAACTTCTTCAAAACTAACGATACAACACTGTGTGTGAAACCACATGCTTAACTTCTTCAAAACTAACAATACAACACTGTGTGTGAAACTACATGCTTAACTTCTTCAAAACTAACGATACAACACTGTGTGTGAAAGTACATGCTTAACTTCTTCAAAACTAACGATACAACACTGTGTGTGAAATCAGGTGCTTAACTTCTTCAAAACTAACGATACAACACTGTGTGTGAAAGTACATGCTTAACTTCTTCAAAACTAACGATACAACACTGTGTGTGAAACTACATGCTTAACTTCTTCAAAACTAACGATACAACACTGTGTGTGAAACTACATGCTTAACTTCTTCAAAACTAACAATACAACACTGTGTGTGAAAGTACATGCTTAACTTCTTCAAAACTAACGATACAACACTGTGTGTGAAAGTACATGCTTAACTTCTTCAAAACTAACGATACAACACTGTGTGTGAAAGTACATGCTTAACTTCTTCAAAACTAACGATACAACACTGTGTGTGAAACTACATGCTTAACTTCTTCAAAACTAACGATACAACACTGTGTGTGAAACTACGTGCTTAACTTCATCAAAATTAACCATACAACACTGTGTGTGAAACTACGTGCTTAACTTCTTCAAAACTAACAATACAACACTGTGTGTGAAACTACGTGCTTAACTTCTTCAAAACTAACGATACAACACTGTGTGTGAAACTACATGCTTAACTTCTTCAAAACTAACGATACAACACTGTGTGTGAAAGTACATGCTTAACTTCTTCAAAACTAACGATACAACACTGTGTGTGAAACTACGTGCTTAACTTCTTCAAAACTAACGATACAACACTGTGTGTGAAAGTACATGCTTAACTTCTTCAAAACTAACGATACAACACTGTGTGTGAAACTACATGCTTAACTTCTTCAAAACTAACGATACAACACTGTGTGTGAAAGTACATGCTTAACTTCTTCAAAACTAACAATACAACACTGTGTGTGAAACTACATGCTTAACTTCTTCAAAACTAACGATACAACACAGTGTGTGAAACCACGTGCTTAACTTCGTCAAAACTAACAATACAACACTGTGTGTGAAACTACATGCTTAACTTCTTCAAAACTAACAATACAACACTGTGTGTGAAAGTACATGCTTAACTTCTTCAAAACTAACGATACAACACTGTGTGTGAAATCAGGTGCTTAACTTCTTCAAAACTAACGATACAACACTGTTTGTGTAAGTACATGCTTAACTTCTTCAAAACTAACGATACAACACTGTGTGTGAAACTACATGCTTAACTTCTTCAAAACTAACGATACAACACTGTGTGTGAAACTACATGCTTAACTTCTTCAAAACTAACAATACAACACTGTGTGTGAAACTACATGCTTAACTTCTTCAAAACTAACGATACAACACTGTGTGTGAAACTACATGCTTAACTTCTTCAAAACTAACGATACAACACTGTGTGTGAAAGTACATGCTTAACTTCTTCAAAACTAACGATACAACACTGTGTGTGAAACTACAGTGCTTAACTTCTTCAAAACTAACGATACAACACTGTGTGTGAAAGTACATGCTTAACTTCTTCAAAACTAACGATACAACACTGTGTGTGAAACTACATGCTTAACTTCTTCAAAACTAACGATACAACACTGTGTGTGAAACTACGTGCTTAACTTCTTCAAAACTAACAATACAACACTGTGTGTGAAACTACATGCTTAACTTCTTCAAAACTAACGATACAACACTGTGTGTGAAACTACATGCTTAACTTCTTCAAAACTAACGATACAACACTGTGTGTGAAAGTACATGCTTAACTTCTTCAAAACTAACGATACAACACTGTGTGTGAAACTACATGCTTAACTTCTTCAAAACTAACGATACAACACTGTGTGTGAAAGTACATGCTTAACTTCTTCAAAACTAACGATACAACACTGTGTGTGAAACTACATGCTTAACTTCTTCAAAACTAACGATACAACACTGTGTGTGAAAGTACATGCTTAACTTCTTCAAAACTAACGATACAACACTGTGTGTGAAACTACATGCTTAACTTCTTCAAAACTAACGATACAACACTGTGTGTGAAACTACATGCTTAACTTCTTCAAAACTAACGATACAACACTGTGTGTGAAACTACATGCTTAACTTCTTCAAAACTAACGATACAACACTGTGTGTGAATCTACGTGCTTAACTTCATGAGAACTAACGATACAACACTGTGTGTAGAAACTTCGTGCTTAACTTCTTCAAAACTAACAATACAACACTGTGTGTGAAACTACGTGCTTAACTTCTTCAAAACTAACGATACAACACTGTGTGTGAAACTACATGCTTAACTTCTTCAAAACTAACGATACAACACTGTGTGTGAAAGTACATGCTTAACTTCTTCAAAACTAACGATACAACACTGTGTGTGAAATCAGGTGCTTAACTTCTTCAAAACTAACGATACAACACTGTTTGTGTAAGTACATGCTTAACTTCTTCAAAACTAACGATACAACACTGTGTGTGAAACTACATGCTTAACTTCTTCAAAACTAACGATACAACACTGTGTGTGAAACTACATGCTTAACTTCTTCAAAACTAACAATACAACACTGTGTGTGAAACTACATGCTTAACTTCTTCAAAACTAACGATACAACACTGTGTGTGAAACTACATGCTTAACTTCTTCAAAACTAACGATACAACACTGTGTGTGAAAGTACATGCTTAACTTCTTCAAAACTAACGATACAACACTGTGTGTCAAAGTACGTGCTTAACTTCTTCAAAACTAACGATACAACACTGTGTGTGAAACTACGTGCTTAACTTCTTCAAAACTAACAATACAACACTGTGTGTGAAACTACATGCTTAACTTCTTCAAAACTAACAATACAACACTGTGTGTGAAAGTACATGCTTAACTTCTTCAAAACTAACGATACAACACTGTGTGTGAAACTACATGCTTAACTTCTTCAAAACTAACGATACAACACTGTGTGTGAAACTACATGCTTAACTTCTTCAAAACTAACGATACAACACTGTGTGTCAAACGTACGTGCTTAACTTCTTCAAAACTAACGATACAACACTGTGTGTGAAACTTCGTGCTTTACTTCTTCAAAACTAACGATACAACACTGTGTGTGAAAGTGCATGCTTAACTTCTTCAAAATTAACGATACAACACTGTGTGTGAAACTACGTGCTTAACTTCTTCAAAACTAACGATACAACACTGTGTGTGAAAGTACATGCTTAACTTCTTCAAAACTAACGATACAACACTGTGTGTGAAAGTACATGCTTAACTTCTTCAAAACTAACGATACAACACTGTGTGTGAAACTACATGCTTAACTTCTTCAAAACTAACGATACAACACTGTGTGTGAAACTACATGCTTAACTTCTTCAAAACTAACGATACAACACTGTGTGTGAAACTACATGCTTAACTTCTTCAAAACTAACGATACAACACTGTGTGTGAAACTACATGCTTAACTTCTTCAAAACTAACGATACAACACTGTGTGTGAAAGTACATGCTTAACTTCTTCAAAACTAACGATACAACACTGTGTGTGAAACTACATGCTTAACTTCTTCAAAACTAACGATACAACACTGTGTGTGAAACTACGTGCTTAACTTCTTCAAAACTAACGATACAACACTGTGTGTGAAACTACGTGCTTAACTTCTTCAAAACTAACAATACAACACTGTGTGTGAAACTACGTGCTTAACTTCTTCAAAACTAACAATACAACACTGTGTGTGAAACTACATGCTTAACTTCTTCAAAACTAACGATACAACACTGTGTGTGAAAGTACATGCTTAACTTCTTCAAAACTAACGATACAACACTGTGTGTGAAAGTACATGCTTAACTTCTTCAAAACTAACGATACAACACTGTGTGTGAAACGTACATGCTTAACTTCTTCAAAACTAACGATACAACACTGTGTGTGAAACTACATGCTTAACTTCTTCAAAACTAACGATACAACACTGTGTGTGAAACTACATGCTTAACTTCTTCAAAACTAACGATACAACACTGTGTGTGAAAGTACATGCTTAACTTCTTCAAAACTAACGATACAACACTGTGTGTGAAACTACATGCTTAACTTCTTCAAAACTAACGATACAACACTGTGTGTGAAACGTACATGCTTAACTTCTTCAAAACTAACGATACAACACTGTGTGTGAAACTACATGCTTAACTTCTTCAAAACTAACGATACAACACTGTGTGTGAAAATACATGCTTAACTTCTTCAAAACTAACGATACAACACTGTGTGTGAAAGTACATGCTTAACTTCTTCAAAACTAACGATACAACACTGTGTGTGAAACTACATGCTTAACTTCTTCAAAACTAACGATACAACACTGTGTGTGAAACTACAGTGCTTAACTTCTTCAAAACTAACGATACAACACTGTGTGTGAAAGTACATGCTTAACTTCTTCAAAACTAACGATACAACACTGTGTGTGAAACGTACATGCTTATCTTCTTCAAAACTAACGATACAACACTGTGTGTGAAACTACGTGCTTAACTTCTTCAAAACTAACAATACAACACTGTGTGTGAAACTACATGCTTAACTTCTTCAAAACTAACAATACAACACTGTGTGTGAAAGTACATGCTTAACTTCTTCAAAACTAACGATACAACACTGTGTGTGAAAGTACATGCTTAACTTCTTCAAAACTAACGATACAACACTGTGTGTGAAACTACATGCTTAACTTCTTCAAAACTAACGATACAACACTGTGTGTCAAAGTACGTGCTTAACTTCTTCAAAACTAACGATACAACACAGTGTGTGAAACTACATGCTTAACTTCTTCAAAACTAACGATACAACACTGTGTGTGAAACTACATGCTTAACTTCTTCAAAACTAACAATACAACACTGTGTGTGAAAGTACATGCTTAACTTCTTCAAAACTAACGATACAACACTGTGTGTCAAACTACATGCTTAACTTCTTCAAAACTAACGATACAACACTGTGTGTGAATCTATGTGCTTAACTACATGAGAATTTACCATATAACACTGTATGAGAAACTTCGTGCTTAACTTGTTCAAAACTAACAATACAACACTGTGTGTGAAACTACATGCTTAACGTCTTCAAAACTAACGATACAACACTGTGTGTGAAACTACATGCTTAACTTCTTCAAAACTAACGATACAACACTGTGTGTGAAAGTACATGCTTAACTTCTTCAAAACTAACGATACAACACTGTGTGTGAAATCAGGTGCTTAACTTCTTCAAAACTAACGATACAACACTGTGTGTGTAAGTACATGCTTAACTTCTTCAAAACTAACGATACAACACTGTGTGTGAAACTACATGCTTAACTTCTTCAAAACTAACGATACAACACTGTGTGTGAAACTACGTGCTTAACTTCTTCAAAACTAACAATACAACACTGTGTGTGAAACTACATGCTTAACTTCTTCAAAACTAACGATACAACACTGTGTGTGAAAGTACATGCTTAACTTCTTCAAAACTAACGATACAACACTGTGTGTGAAATTACGTGCTTAACTTCTTCAAAACTAACGATACAACACTGTGTGTGAAAGTACATGCTTAACTTCTTCAAAACTAACGATACAACACTGTGTGTGAAACTACATGCTTAACTTCTTCAAAACTAACGATACAACACTGTGTGTGAAACTACATGCTTAACTTCTTCAAAACTAACGATACAACACTGTGTGTGAAACTACATGCTTAACTTCTTCAAAACTAACGATACAACACTGTGTGTGAAACTACATGCTTAACTTCTTCAAAACTAACGATACAACACTGTGTGTGAAACTACATGCTTAACTTCTTCAAAACTAACGATACAACACTGTGTGTGAAAGTACATGCTTAACTTCTTCAAAACTAACGATACAACACTGTGTGTGAACGTACGTGCTTAACTTCTTCAAAACTAACGATACAACACTGTGTGTCAAACGTACGTGCTTATCTTCCTCAAAACTAACGATACAACACAGTGTGTGAAACTACGTGCTTAACTTGTTCAAAACTAACAATACAACACTGTGTGTGAAACTACATGCTTAACTTCTTCAAAACTAACAATACAACACTGTGTGTGAAAGTACATGCTTAACTTCTTCAAAACTAACGATACAACACTGTGTGTGAAAGTACATGCTTAACTTCTTCAAAACTAACGATACAACACTGTGTGTGAAACTACATGCTTAACTTCTTCAAAACTAACGATACAACACTGTGTGTGAAACTACGTGCTTAACTTCTTCAAAACTAACGATACAACACTGTGTGTGAAACTACATGCTTAACTTCTTCAAAACTAACGATACAACACTGTGTGTGAAACTACATGCTTAACTTCTTCAAAACTAACGATACAACACTGTGTGTGAAACTACGTGCTTAACTTCTTCAAAACTAACGATACAACACTGTGTGTGAAACTACATGCTTAACTTCTTCAAAACTAACGATACAACACTGTGTGTCAAACTACATGCTTAACTTCTTCAAAACTAACGATACAACACTGTGTGTGAAACTACATGCTTAACTTCTTCAAAACTAACGATACAACACTGTGTGTGAAACTACATGCTTAACTTCTTCAAAACTAACGATACAACACTGTGTGTGAAAGTACATGCTTAACTTCTTCAAAACTAACGATACAACACTGTGTGTGAAACTACATGCTTAACTTCTTCAAAACTAACGATACAACACTGTGTGTGAAAGTACATGCTTAACTTCTTCAAAACTAACGATACAACACTGTGTGTGAAAGTACATGCTTAACTTCTTCAAAACTAACGATACAACACTGTGTGTGAAACTACATGCTTAACTTCTTCAAAACTGACGATACAACACTGTGTGTGAAACAACGTGCTTAACTTCTTCAAAACTAATGATACAACACTGTGAAACTACGTGCTTTACTTCTTCAAAACAAACAATACAACACTGTTTGTGAAACTACGTGCTTAACTTTTTCAAAACTAACGATACAACACTGTGTGTGAAACTACATGCTTAACTTCTTCAAAACTAACGATACAACACTGTGTGTGAAAGTACATGCTTAACTTCTTCAAAACTAACGATACAACACTGTGTGTGAAATCAGGTGCTTAACTTCTTCAAAACTAACGATACAACACTGTGTGTGAAAGTACATGCTTAACTTCTTCAAAACTAACGATACAACACTGTGTGTGAAACTACATGGTTAACTTCTTCAAAACTAATGACACAACACTGTGTGTGAAACTACATGCTTAACTTCTTCAAAACTAATGATACAACACTGTGTGTGAAAGTACATGCTTAACTTCTTCAAAACTAACGATACAACACTGTGTGTGAAAGTACATGCTTAACTTCTTCAAAACTAACGATACAACACTGTGTGTGAAACTACATGCTTAACTTCTTCAAAACTAACAATACAACACTGTGTGTGAAACTACATGCTTAACTTCTTCAAAACTAACGATACAACACTGTGTGTGAAACTACATGCTTAACTTCTTCAAAACTAACGATACAACACTGTGTGTGAAACTACATGCTTAACTTCTTCAAAACTAACGATACAACACTGTGTGTGAAATCACGTGCTTAACTTCTTCAAAACTAACGATACAACACTGTGTGTGAAAGTACATGCTTAACTTCTTCAAAACTAACGATACAACACTGTGTGTGAAACTACATGCTTAACTTCTTCAAAACTAACGATACAACACTGTGTGTGAAACTACATGCTTAACTTCTTCAAAACTAACGATACAACACTGTGTGTGAAACTACATGCTTAACTTCTTCAAAACTAACGATACAACACTGTGTGTGAAACTACATGCTTAACTTCTTCAAAACTAACGATACAACACTGTGTGTGAAAGTACATGCTTAACTTCTTCAAAACTAACGATACAACACTGTGTGTGAAACTACATGCTTAACTTCTTCAAAACTAACGATACAACACTGTGTGTCAAACTACATGCTTAACTTCTTCAAAACTAACGATACAACACTGTGTGTGAAACTACATGCTTAACTTCTTCAAAACTAACGATACAACACTGTGTGTGAAACTACATGCTTAACTTCTTCAAAACTAACGATACAACACTGTGTGTGAAACTACGTGCTTAACTTCTTCAAAACTAACGATACAACACTGTGTGTGAAACTACATGCTTAACTTCTTCAAAACTAACGATACAACACTGTGTGTGAAAGTACATGCTTAACTTCTTCAAAACTAACGATACAACACTGTGTGTGAAACTACAGGTGCTTAACTTCTTCAAAACTAACGATACAACACTGTGTGTGAAAGTACATGCTTAACTTCTTCAAAACTAACAATACAACACTGTGTGTGAAACTACATGCTTAACTTCTTCAAAACTAACGATACAACACTGTGTGTGAAACTACATGCTTAACTTCTTCAAAACTAACGATACAACACTGTGTGTGAAAGTACATGCTTAACTTCTTCAAAACTAACGATACAACATTGTGTGTGAAAGTACATGCTTAACTTCTTCAAAACTAACGATACAACACTGTGTGTGAAACGTACGTGCTTAACTTCTTCAAAACTAACGATACAACACAGTGTGTGAAACTACGTGCTTAACTTCTTCAAAACTAACAATACAACACTGTGTGTGAAACTACATGCTTAACTTCTTCAAAACTAACGATACAACACTGTGTGTGAAAGTACATGCTTAACTTCTTCAAAACTAACGATACAACACTGTGTGTGAAAGTACATGCTTAACTTCTTCAAAACTAACGATACAACACTGTGTGTGAAACTACATGCTTAACTTCTTCAAAACTAACGATACAACACTGTGTGTCAAAGTACATGCTTATCTTCTTCAAAACTAACGATACAACACTGTGTGTGAAACTACGTGCTTAACTTCTTCAAAACTAACGATACAACACTGTGTGTGAAACTACATGCTTAACTTCTTCAAAACTAACAATACAACACTGTGTGTGAAACTACATGCTTAACTTCTTCAAAACTAACGATACAACACTGTGTGTGAAACTACATGCTTAACTTCTTCAAAACTAACGATACAACACTGTGTGTGAAAGTACATGCTTAACTTCTTCAAAACTAACGATACAACACTGTGTGTGAAATCAGGTGCTTAACTTCTTCAAAACTAACGATACAACACTGTGTGTGAAAGTACATGCTTAACTTCTTCAAAACTAACGATACAACACTGTGTGTGAAACTACATGCTTAACTTCTTCAAAACTAACGATACAACACAGTGTGTGAAACCACGTGCTTAACTTCTTCAAAACTAACGATACAACACTGTGTGTGAAACTACATGCTTAACTTCTTCAAAACTAACGATACAACACTGTGTGTGAAACTACATGCTTAACTTCTTCAAAACTAACGATACAACACTGTGTGTGAAACTACATGCTTAACTTCTTCAAAACTAACGATACAACACTGTGTGTGAAACTACATGCTTAACTTCTTCAAAACTAACGATACAACACTGTGTGTGAAAGTACATGCTTAACTTCTTCAAAACTAACGATACAACACTGTGTGTGAAACGTACGTGCTTAACTTCTTCAAAACTAACGATACAACACTGTGTGTGAAACTACATGCTTAACTTCTTCAAAACTAACGATACAACACTGTGTGTGAAACTACATGCTTAACTTCTTCAAAACTAACAATACAACACTGTGTGTGAAAGTACATGCTTAACTTCTTCAAAACTAACGATACAACACTGTGTGTCAAACTACATGCTTAACTTCTTCAAAACTAACGATACAACACTGTGTGTGAAAGTACATGCTTAACTTCTTCAAAACTAACGATACAACACTGTGTGTGAAACGTACGTGCTTAACTTCTTCAAAACTAACGATACAACACTGTGTGTGAAACGTACGTGCTTAACTTCTTCAAAACTAACGATACAACACTGTGTGTGAAACTACGTGCTTAACTTCTTCAAAACTAACAATACAACACTGTGTGTGAAACTACATGCTTAACTTCTTCCAAACTAACGATACAACACTGTGTGTGAAAGTACATGCTTAACTTCTTCAAAACTAACGATACAACACTGTGTGTGAAAGTACATGCTTAACTTCTTCAAAACTAACGATACAACACTGTGTGTGAAATCAGGTGCTTAACTTCTTCAAAACTAACGATACAACACTGTTTGTGTAAGTACATGCTTAACTTCTTCAAAACTAACGATACAACACTGTGTGTGAAACTACATGCTTAACTTCTTCAAAACTAACGATACAACACTGTGTGTGAAACTACATGCTTAACTTCTTCAAAACTAACGATACAACACTGTGTGTGAAACTACGTGCTTAACTTCATCAAAACTAACGATACAACACTGTGTGTGAAACTACGTGCTTAACTTCTTCAAAACTAACGATACAACACTGTGTGTGAAACTACGTGCTTAACTTCTTCAAAACTAACGATACAACACTGTGTGTGAAACTACATGCTTAACTTCTTCAAAACTAACGATACAACACTGTGTGTGAAACTACATGCTTAACTTCTTCAAAACTAACGATACAACACTGTGTGTGAAATCAGGTGCTTAACTTCTTCAAAACTAACGATACAACACTGTTTGTGTAAGTACATGCTTAACTTCTTCAAAACTAACGATACAACACTGTGTGTGAAACTACATGCTTAACTTCTTCAAAACTAACGATACAACACTGTGTGTGAAACTACATGCTTAACTTCTTCAAAACTAACAATACAACACTGTGTGTGAAAGTACATGCTTAACTTCTTCAAAACTAACGATACAACACTGTGTGTGAAACTACATGCTTAACTTCTTCAAAACTAACGATACAACACTGTGTGTGAAACTACATGCTTAACTTCTTCAAAACTAACGATACAACACTGTGTGTGAAAGTACATGCTTAACTTCTTCAAAACTAACGATACAACACTGTGTGTGAAACTACATGCTTAACTTCTTCAAAACTAACGATACAACACTGTGTGTGAAAGTACATGCTTAACTTCTTCAAAACTAACGATACAACACTGTGTGTGAAACGTACGTGCTTAACTTCTTCAAAACTAACGATACAACACTGTGTGTGCAACGTACATGCTTAACTTCTTCAAAACTAACGATACAACACTGTGTGTGAAACTACATGCTTAACTTCTTCAAAACTAACGATACAACACTGTGTGTGAAACTACATGCTTAACTTCTTCAAAACTAACGATACAACACTGTGTGTGAAACTACATGCTTAACTTCTTCAAAACTAACGATACAACACTGTGTGTGAAAGTACATGCTTAACTTCTTCAAAACTAACGATACAACACTGTGTGTGAAATCAGGTGCTTAACTTCTTCAAAACTAACGATACAACACTGTGTGTGAAAGTACATGCTTAACTTCTTCAAAACTAACGATACAACACTGTGTGTGAAACTACATGCTTAACTTCTTCAAAACTAACGATACAACACTGTGTGTGAAACTACATGCTTAACTTCTTCAAAACTAACGATACAACACTGTGTGTGAAACTACATGCTTAACTTCTTCAAAACTAACGATACAACACTGTGTGTGAAACTACATGCTTAACTTCTTCAAAACTAACGATACAACACTGTGTGTGAAACTACATGCTTAACTTCTTCAAAACTAACGATACAACACTGTGTGTGAAACTACATGCTTAACTTCTTCAAAACTAACGATACAACACTGTGTGTGAAAGTACATGCTTAACTTCTTCAAAACTAACGATACAACACTGTGTGTGAAACTACGTGCTTAACTTCTTCAAAACTAACGATACAACACTGTGTGTGAAAGTACATGCTTAACTTCTTCAAAACTAACGATACAACACTGTGTGTGAAACTACATGCTTAACTTCTTCAAAACTAACGATACAACACTGTGTGTGAAACTACATGCTTAACTTCTTCAAAACTAACGATACAACACTGTGTGTGAAACTACATGCTTAACTTCTTCAAAACTAACGATACAACACTGTGTGTGAAACTACATGCTTAACTTCTTCAAAACTAACGATACAACACTGTGTGTGAAAGTACATGCTTAACTTCTTCAAAACTAACGATACAACACTGTGTGTGAAACGTACATGCTTAACTTCTTCAAAACTAACGATACAACACTGTGTGTCAACGTACGTGCTTATCTTCCTCAAAACTAACGATACAACACAGTGTGTGAAACTACGTGCTTAACTTGTTCAAAACTAACAATACAACACTGTGTGTGAAACTACATGCTTAACTTCTTCAAAACTAACAATACTACACTGTGTGTGAAAGTACATGCTTAACTTCTTCAAAACTAACGATACAACACTGTGTGTGAAAGTACATGCTTAACTTCTTCAAAACTAACGATACGACACTGTGTGTGAAACTACATGCTTAACTTCTTCAAAACTAATGATACAACACTGTGTGTGAAAGTACGTGCTTAACTTCTTCAAAACTAACGATACAACACTGTGTGTGAAACTACATGCTTAACTTCTTCAAAACTAACGATACAACACTGTGTGTGAAAGTACATGCTTAACTTCTTCAAAACTAACGATACAACACTGTGTGTGAAAGTACATGCTTAACTTCTTCAAAACTAACGATACAACACTGTGTGTGAAACTACATGCTTAACTTCTTCAAAACTAACGATACAACACTGTGTGTGAAACTACGTGCTTAACTTCTTCAAAACTAACGATACAACACTGTGTGTGAAACTACGTGCTTAACTTCTTCAAAACTAACAATACAACACTGTGTGTGAAACTACGTGCTTAACTTCTTCAAAACTAACGATACAACACTGTGTGTGAAACTACATGCTTAACTTCTTCAAAACTAACGATACAACACTGTGTGTGAAAGTACTTGCTTAACTTCCTCAAAACTAACGATACAACACTGTGTGTGAAATCAGGTGCTTAACTTCTTCAAAACTAACGATACAACACTGTTTGTGTAAGTACATGCTTAACTTCTTCAAAACTATCAATACAACACTGTGTGTGAAACTACATGCTTAACTTCTTCAAAACTAACGATACGACACAGTGTGTGAAACCACGTGCTTAACTTCGTCAAAACTAACAATACAACACTGTGTGTGAAACTACATGCTTAACTTCTTCCAAACTAACGATACAACACTGTGTGTGAAAGTACATGCTTAACTTCTTCAAAACTAACGATACAACACTGTGTGTGAAATCAGGTGCTTAACTTCTTCAAAACTAACGATACAACACTGTGTGTGAAACTACATGCTTAACTTCTTCAAAACTAACGATACAACACTGTGTGTGAAACTACATGCTTAACTTCTTCAAAACTAACAATACAACACTGTGTGTGAAAGTACATGCTTAACTTCTTCAAAACTAACGATACAACACTGTGTGTGAAACTACATGCTTAACTTCTTCAAAACTAACGATACAACACTGTGTGTGAAAGTACGTGCTTAACTTCTTCAAAACTAACGATACAACACTGTGTGTGAAACGTACATGCTTAACTTCTTCAAAACTAACGATACAACACTGTGTGTGAAACTACATGCTTAACTTCTTCAAAACTAACGATACAACACTGTGTGTGAAACTACATGCTTAACTTCTTCAAAACTAACGATACAACACTGTGTGTGAAAGTACATGCTTAACTTCTTCAAAACTAACGATACAACACTGTGTGTGAAACTACAGTGCTTAACTTCTTCAAAACTAACGATACAACACTGTGTGTGAAAGTACATGCTTAACTTCTTCAAAACTAACGATACAACACTGTGTGTGAAACTACATGCTTAACTTCTTCAAAACTAACGATACAACACTGTGTGTGAAAGTACATGCTTAACTTCTTCAAAACTAACGATACAACACTGTGTGTGAAACTACATGCTTAACTTCTTCAAAACTAACAATACAACACTGTGTGTGAAACTACATGCTTAACTTCTTCAAAACTAACGATACAACACTGTGTGTGAATGTATGTGCTTAACTTCATGAAAACTAACGATACAACACTGTATGTAGAAACTACGTGCTTAACTTCTTCAAAACTAACAATACAACACTGTGTGTGAAACTACGTGCTTAACTTCTTCAAAACTAACGATACAACACTGTGTGTGAAACTACATGCTTAACTTCTTCAAAACTAACGATACAACACTGTGTGTGAAAGTACATGCTTAACTTCTTCAAAACTAACGATACAACACTGTGTGTGAAACTACATGCTTAACTTCTTCAAAACTAACGATACAACACTGTGTGTGAAACTACATGCTTAACTTCTTCAAAACTAACGATACAACACTGTGTGTGAAAGTACATGCTTAACTTCTTCAAAACTAACGATACAACACTGTGTGTGAAACTACGTGCTTAACTTCTTCAAAACTAACGATACAACACTGTGTGTGAAACGTACATGCTTAACTTCTTCAAAACTAACGATACAACACTGTGTGTGAAACTACATGCTTAACTTCTTCAAAACTAACAATACAACACTGTGTGTGAAACTACATGCTTAACTTCTTCAAAACTAACGATACAACACTGTGTGTGAAAGTACATGCTTAACTTCTTCAAAACTAACGATACAACACTGTGTGTGAAAGTACATGCTTAACTTCTTCAAAATTACCTAGTAATACGTAACTGAACGAAGTA
>NW_024430593.1:0-10406 GCF_017639785.1 Mesocricetus auratus
TCCTCATGTAATTGCAGAAAACTATGAGATCCAAAAGGGTTACCATGTTATTTAAATTTAGGCCTTTTGTCCATGTGAGTTGCAGGTGTAAACAAAATAGAGACGGACATCATAATGCTTGAACACTGTTGGAATTATTTATTCCAGAATAAATAATCTTGTCTAACTGAATGTAAGCATGTTGGCTAAAGATCTCACCAAATCATTTATTTCAGATTCCCTTTGGTATGAGTTTTTTCAGATACTCAAAGTCTAATGTCATATTCAGAGGCCTATTACACACAAAATGTTTTGCTCTTGTACAAAACTACCAGGACTTGCAAAACATCGCTACAGTGACTACATTTAGATTGCTTCACCACAGTATGATTTTTTTATGTTTTTGAAGGTTTCTGACACAAAGGGTATATCACAATGATTACATATGTAGGGTTTCTCTCCAGTATGTGTTCTTTTATGTATTTTAAGACTACTGAGTTGTGAAAAGGCTTTACCACATTGATTACATTCATAGGGTTTCTCTCTAGTATGGGTTCTTTTATGTATTTGGAGACTACTTTGACATGCAAATGCCTTGCCACATTGATTACATTCGTAGGGTTTCTCTCCAGTATGTGTTCGTTTATGTATTTGGAGACTACATTGGCGTGCAAAGGCTTTACCACATTGATTACATTCATAGGGTTTCTCTCCAGTATGTGTTCTTTCATGCCTTCGATAATGACACTGATGTGCAAAGGCTTTACCACATTGATTACATTCATAGGGTTTCTCTCCAGTATGTATTCTTTCATGACTTCGATAATGACTCTGATGTGCAAAAGCCTTGCCACATTGATTACATTCATAGGGTTTCTCTCCAGTATGTGTTCTTTTATGTATTTGGAGATTACTTTGAGATGCAAAGGCTTTACCACATTGATTACATTCATAGGGTTTCTCTCCAGTATGTATTCTTTTATGCCTTTGAAGATGATTGTGTTGTGCAAATGCTTTGCCACACTGATTACATTCATAGGGTTTCTCTCCAGTATGTGTTCTTTTATGCATTTGAAGATGACTGTGACATGCAAAAGCTTTACCACATTGAATACATTCATAAGGTTTCTCTCCAGTATGTGTTCTTTTATGATTTTGAAGTTGACTGTGACATGTAAAACCTTTACCACATTGATTACATTCATAGGGTTTCTCTCCAGTGTGTGTTCTTTTATGTATTTGGAGACCACTTTGACATACAAAGGCTTTACCACATTGATTACATTCATAGGGTTTCTCCCCATTATGTGTTCTTTTATGCATTTGAAGATAACTGTGACATGCAAATGCTTTACCACATTGATTACATTCATAGGGTTTCTCTCCAGTATGTGTTCTTTTATGTATTCGGAGACTGCTTTGACATACAAAAGCTTTATCACATTCATTACATTCATAGGGTTTGTCTCTAGTATGTGTTTTTTTATGTACTTGGAGATTACTTTGATGTGCAAAGGCTTTACCACATTGATTACATTCATAGGGTTTCTCCCCAGTATGAGTTCTTTTATGTATTTGGAGACAACTTTGCCGAGCAAAAGCTTTACCACATTGATTACATTCATAGGGTTTCTCTCCAGTATGTGTTCTTTTATGTATTTGGAGACTACCTTGAGATGCCAAGGCTTTACCACATTGATTACATTCATAGGATTTCTCCCCAGTATGTGTCCTTTTATGCATTTGAATATGACTATTACATGTAAAAGCTTTACCACATTGAATACATTCATAAGGTTTCTCTCCAGTATGTGTTCTTTTATGCATTTGAAAATGACTATGAAATGTAAAAGCTTTAATGCACTGATTACATTCATAGGGCTTCTCTCCAGTACATGCTCCTTTATGTATTCGCAGACTACTATGACATGCAAACGCTTCACCATATTGAATACCTTCATAGGATTTCTCTCCAGCATGAAATCTTTCATGACTTTGAAGACGGCTCTGATATGCAAAGGCTTTCACACCTTGAGTATATTCACAAGGTTTCTCTCCAGTATGACTTCTTTTGTGCCTGCAAGGATAATTGACACATGAAAAAGCTTTACCACATTCTTATCACTGTTGAATATATCTGTATGAATTAATTTTATAATTTGGTCCAATTATAAAGAATAATCAGATCTCAAGCTTTTATCACTTTGTTTACACCCATTCTCTCTCATTAAGGATTGTTTTACATATTTGAAGAAGCCTGTGATGGTAGGAGCCTTTCTTATCTGGCTCACATTTATGGCATCCAATTTCTCTATGAGAAATGCCACCAACTTCTTCCATTGATAAATTTCCCTATAATGTGAGTTATACTATATTTGCATAGTGAACCAATACAAACAGAAGTATTTACACATTCCCAGTACTCATAGGTCTTTTCCAGCAGTGTGAGTTTGTTGATGTATTCCCAATGAAGCTGGAACACCTGTAATCTTGAATCACATTCAACAAGTCTACTCAGCATGGGGACTACTACATATCTTCTAATTGTTCTGAGATGAAGAGAGATACATTGCTTCTTTCCATATCCCTAAGCTTATATGGCTTGTATCCAGAGTGATATACGATATACCTATTAAAGGAAGAATAACAAAAAAAGGTTTCCACATTGCATTCACGCAGTTTGACTTTCTGTTCCTCACAGACTTACGGTATAGGAATTAAAAGTTTCTCCACAACAACTGCCCCCCTTAATTCTTGACTCAAACTAACTACCTCACTAAATTTACCAAGGACAGAACAATTATATGAGTAACACTAGCTTTACTGTGAATTATTTGCTTACTAGAAGGTTTTAGACATATACTTATCTATTCAACATGTATACCTATTTTAAAATGAGAGGTATGAAACTAAATGGATTGGCAGTTCTACAAGATAGCTTTGAGGAGCAATGATTCAAATGGTGATATCTGTTAAGGCATTGATTCCTTCATTCTTAAAAGAATGACTTCCAAATGCAATTAACTTACCTGCTATTGAGGTATATGGTTTTGAGAGAATTTATGATCATCAATGACTTTTGAGATGTGCTTATTTACACTGCTACTTAAAAAAAAATCAACTTCCAGATACATTAAAATATCTTCAGAGGCACATTTGTATCAGCATCCACAGGAAAATTACCTTCCATGTCTTCGAGAACTTTGACAACGTTCTTCAATATTATGGTTTTCCCATCTGTAGCCTAAAAATATAGTACCAGGAAATGTATGATATATTATTGGAAATTATTAAAAATAAAGTTACTATCTTCAGTGAACCTTAGAACCATCCCTGATTTATTCACCTCTTCTGAATCAAAATTACAAAAGAGCATCAATAACCAATCCCCTTATTTTAAAACATGAAGAAAAATTCACAGCATTACCTATAGCAGTGAGGTTCATATAGGTCTCCAGCATCACATCTTTGTAGAGATTCTTCTGGGAAGGATCCAGCAAAGCCCACTCTTCCCGAGTGAAGTAAACATGCACATCATTATAGGTCACTGCATCCTAAAATATGCCATACATGTATACAATAAAAAGCATGATACTGACAACACTGTAAATGTATACTTCTTTGACAATATAGTCATATGATTCTGGTGCTTCCCACACTTATTCTACGACACAGACATTTTCATATAATCATCAAGTCACTTTAGAAGGAAACTGAATAGGAGGTTCTATGACACATACATTATCATATAATCATCAAGTCACTTTAGAAACAAACTGAATAGGAGGTTTATCTCTATCATATCTGAACACTTGGAATGGGATATCACCTTGAAGATAAATGTCTATTAACAGACATAGAGAAATATGAGGAAGCTGGTGTACTGGCTCATATCTTTAATTCCAGCACTCAGCAGGCAGAGGCAGGTATATCTGCCTCTGAGTTGAATGCACGCCTAGTATATGTAATCAGTTCCAGGACAGCAAGAAGGGAATATTAAGAATCCCTGAAACAATCAATCAACCAAACAAAAAAGATAGGAAGAACTCAAAGGTTTTCTACTTAAGTTCCTACAAAGAGTTATGCACTCATTTCAGTTCTGTATTCATCTTCCAGAAACCATGAAATGCTACCTTTTAAGCTGTAACTTTAATAAATCTGACTAAAAGGAACTGCACATTTAAACAGTTACAGATAGATGAAAATGTTAGCACTGTTAATGTTGATCATAAATAATCAACACAGGGCAGGAGAGATGGTTCATAATTTAAGAGTTCTTGCTAGTCTTGCATATAAGTGGGTCCGTGTGGTGATATCTTTTTTTGTACAAATAAAATGTATCTGAAGAGCTTGCCACTAGCTAGCCATAGAGGTCTGTAGGTCTGTAAAGACAAACAGAAAGTGAGATGGCTGGGTGGAGAAAAGAATGTAGGTGGGAGGAAATAGGAAACTGCTATCTTTTCCACTGGGAAGCTAGTGAGGTAAAGGTGGCTATGGCTTCCTTCTACTTCTCTCTAATCTCTCACCGTTTTCCCCTATGTCTGACTCCAGGCTTCCCCTCACCACTCTCCATGCCTCCTGTGGATGCCTAAGTGCATCTCTTCCTGGCCTCCCCTTCCCTTAGTTTCCAACAACAGCAAGCATTCTACCTCAAACACACCAGCCAAGAAGGCCAGGAAAAGGGGGCAACTCTCAGTCAATATATGCTCTGAAACTCCAGAGAACAAACAGAAACCCAGGAACAAAATGCACATCCAACAAAGATGAAGTCAGAAAAAAGCACCTAGACCCATAATCACTCCAAACCCAGATGCCAAGCATAAGAACATAATCAACAATAGCCAGGGCAGTATGCTACCACAAGAGATCAGCTATCCTACCACAGCAAGCCCTGAATATTCTAACATAGCTGAAATACAAGAAGAAGACCTTAAAACAAACTATATGGACATAACAGAGGCCCTTAAAAAGAAATTCCTTAAATAAATTCAAGAAAATAAAAACAAGCATCTATGCCCCAATACAAGGTCTCCTGCTTTTGTAAAAGAAACACTTCTACAGATTAAATCACACACTGACTCTTACACAGTGTTTAATAGTGGTCGACTTCAATACCATACAATCAACAATGGACAGATCATCCATATAAAAAGTAAACAGAGAAATATTATAGACAATGGACTTTATAAACCAAATGATTCTAACAAATACTGCAGAACATTCCACCCTAAAAAGAGAATGCAACTTCTTCTCAGCACCACATGGAATTTTTTCCAAAGTTGATGACATTCTTGGACACAATACAATTCTCAACAGATGCAAGAAAACTGAAGTAACTCCCTGCATCCTATCAGATTACCATGGATCACAGTTGGATATCAAGAACAACAAGAACAACAAACAAACAAACCCAGAAACAAGAAAGCTTACAAAATCATGGAAAGCAAACAACTCTCTACTGAGGAAAATGGGTCAAGACAGAAATAAAGATGGAAATTAAAGACTTTCTAGAATTCAATGGAAATGCATGATATGAGGAAGCTTCATAGCACTGAGAGCTTACATTAAAAAAGTATGTGGGGGTATGAAGAGATCTCAGACTAGAAACTTAACATCACACATGAAAGCTCTAGAACAAAAAGAAGTAAGCATACCCAAGAGGAGCAGACAGGAAGAAATTACCAAATTGAGGGCTATGGTAACAAAATAGAAACAAAGAAAAATACAAAGAATCAATGGAACACAGATTTTTTTTTTTTGGTTTTTACGAGACAGGGTTTCTCTGTATTGTTTTGGAGGCTATCGGCCCAGCCCGGCCTCGAACTTACAGAGATCCGCCTGCCTCTGCCTCCCGAGTGCTGGGATTAAAGGCGTGCGCCACCACCACCCGGCCTGGAACACAGATTTGGTTCTTTGAGAAAATAAACAAGACAGACAAACCCTTATCCAAACTAAGAGACAGAGAGACAATATCCTAATTAATAAAATAAAAAATGCAAAGGGGGACATAAAAACATACAACGAGGAAAGCTGGAGAATCATAAGGAAATATTTTAAAAACCTATATTCCACCAAATTGGAAGTTCTAAAAGCAATGGATAATTTTCTTGGTAGGTACCACTTACCAAAGTTCAATCAACATCACATAAACAATTTAAATGGAAATATACCAAATATAGGAAATATAAATATAGGAAATATAGTAAAATAAAACAAGTCATTACAAGTCTCCCAACCAAAAAAAAAAAAAAAGCTGAGAGTCAGATGGTTTTAGCACAGAATTTTACCAGACATTCAAAGAAGAGTTGAAATCAATACTCCTCCAATTATTCCATGAAATAGAAACAGAAGAAACATTATTCAATTCATTTTATGATGCCACAATTACACAGCTACCCATAAATTAAGGCTCTTATTAAATGATCATAGACACAACTTAGAACAGATGCAGCTACATCAGATACATCAAACCTGAGATAGGGGGACAGTAGAAATTTGGGGTTCTGGATTGGCCCTTAACAATCTGAAAATTGCAACCAGGTCAACAAACTTTGGGGATTCCAATTTCAGTTATTCCATGGTTCGCAGCTTCTCTGTTTGATGACCTTGAGATCATTAACCTAATTCAGCACATATTTCCAGAGTTGTGCTAAATATAAAGAACATTTGCATAAATATACAATAAAATACTTGCAAACAGATTCTAAGAACACATGAGAAAGATCATGTAAACTGATTGAATGAGCTACATACAATACAAACATCAATAAAAGTAATCCACCATAAAAATAAACTGAAAAACACGCAAGCAAACAAACAAGCAGTATCATCCCATTAGATGCTGAAAAGGCCTTTGACAAAAATCTCATGTCATAAATGTCTTGGAGGGATTAGGGGTATAAGATACACACAAACATAATAAAATAAATTTATAGCAAGCATATAGCCAACAACAAATTTAATGTAGAGAAACTCAAAGTAATTCCACTAAAATCTGGAACAAGACAAGGTTGTGAGCTCTCTCAATAAAGTACTTGAAGTTCTAGTTAGACCAATAAAACAACTGTAATACATTAATGGGATATAATTTGGAAAGGAAGAACCCAAAATATTTTTGTTTGTAGATTATATGATTGTATATATGTGACCCTAAAAATTCAACAGCTGGCTTCCAGTGCCCTGCTGCAGCCTCCTGAGGCCTGTAAACTGTGTACTGGAGAACGCATCCAGGTGGACCACCTCATCCAGAGCTTGCCGGTGTCCTAGCTCTGCTTCCACCTATGGAAGGAGAAGGAGGTAAGCATGAAACAGCTTCTGGCCCGCCTTATGATTCCCTGCTGGAGCCTCCTGAGGTCTGGGGACTAAGCACTGGGGAACCCATCCAAGCAGAACAGCCCATCCATAGTCTGCCAACATCCCAGTACCAGTCCCTTCTCCACCCACAGGAAGAGGAGAGCCATGGAGTATTGGACCTGCTTGCACCCACTGGAAAAAAAACCTTGGACCAGTACCCACCAGGAGAGGAAGAGACTCCACCCAAGGAAGAAGGGATGGGAAGAAGACAATATAAAAACACATTCAACAACAGAAAAACCAATATGATACCACCAGAGTCTACAGACTCTACAGCAGCAAGACCTGAATGTCCTAACACAGATGAAGCAGAAGAGAACGACCTTAAAAACAACTTCAAGAAAATGATAGAGGCCCTCAAAGAGGATATAAGAAATGGAAGAAAACACAAACCAAAAAAATACAAGAAATCAACAAATCTCTTAATGAAAAGTCAAGGAAAAACAATCAAACAGATGAAGGAAACAATTAAAATTGTTCAAGACCTGAAAACTGAAATAGAGACAATAAAGAAAACACAAACTGAGGGAATGCTGAAAATAGAAAAGCTGGGTAAACAATCAGGAACTACAAATGCAAGCATAACCAACAAAATGCAAGAGATGAAAGAATCTCAGGCATTGAAGATACACTGGGGGAAATAGAATCATTTACCAAGGAAAATCTTAAGTTCAACAAATCCCTAACACAAAATATCCAAGAAATATGGGACACCATGAAAAGATGAAACCTAAGAATAATAGATATAGAGAAAGGTGAAGAAAATCACCTCAAAGGTGCAGAAAACATATTCAACAAAATCATAGAAGAAAACTTTCTCAACCCAAAGACATGACAATGAAAGTACAAGAAGCGCCAGGTGGTGGTGGTGGCACACGCCTTTAATACCAGCACTCAGGAGGCAGAGGCAGGTGAATCTCTGTGAGTTCGAGACCAGCCTGGTCTACAAGAGTTAGTCCCAGGACAGCCTCCAAAGCCTCAGAGAAACCCTGTCTTGAAAAAGAAAAAAGAAAGAAAGCACAAGAAACTTACAGAACATGAAATAGAGTGGACCACAAAAAAGTCCCCTTACCACAAAATAAAGAAAACACCAAACATACAAACTAAAGAATATTAAGAGCAGCAAAAGAAAAAGGCCAAGTACATACAAAGGCAAACCTATCAGAATTACATCTGACTTCTCCATAGGAAACTCTGAAAGCCAGATGGTCCTGGACAGATATTCTACCAACACTAAGAGACCACGGATGCCAGCCCAAATTACTGTACCCATCAAAGCTTTCAATCACTTTAGATGGAGAAAACAAGATATTCTATTACAAAGCCAGATTTAAACAATACACATCCATTAATCCAGCCCTACCAAAAGCTCTGGAAGGAAAACTCCAACCCAAGGAAGTTAACTACACCCACAAAAACATAGGCAATAAATAATCCCACTTTACTAACATCCAAAAGAAAAAAAGGATGGAAATACACACACAATACCACCACCACCAACAACAACAACAAATCCAAAACAAAGAAAAATGAACAATCATTGGTCATTAATATTAATATCAATATTAATGGTCTTAACTCACCTATAAAAAGACACAGGATAACAGGATGGATACAAAGACAGAATCCATTCTTCTGCTGCATAAAAGAAACACACCTCAACTTCAAAGACAGATGATACCTCAGAATTAAGGATTGGGAAAAGATTTTCCAATCAAATGGACCCAAGAAACAAGAGGGTGTAGCAATCCTAAGATCTAACACATTAGACTTTAAACTAAAATCAATCAAAAGAGATGAAGGAGGGCATGTCATATTCATCACAGGAGAAATTAACCAAAATGAAGTCTCAATTCTGAACATCTATGCCCCAAATACAAAGGCATCCACATTCATAAAAGAAACATCAATAAAATTCAAACCACACATAAAACCTCACACACTTATAGTGGGAGACTTCAACACCCTACTCTCACCACTAGACAGGACCACCAAACAGAAACTTAACAAAGAAACAAAGGAACTAGTAGAAGTTATGACTCAATTGGGTCTAACAGACATCTATAGAACATTCCATCCAAACACAAAAGAATACACCTTCATCTCAGCACCACATGGAATCTTCTCTAAAATCAACCACATACTTGGCAACATAGCAAACCTCAACAGGTACAAAAAAAAATTGGAATAACCCCCTGTATCTTATCAGACCACCATGCTTTAAAGTTAGAATTCAACAACAACACAAATTGCAGAAACCCTACAAACTCATGGAAATTGAACAATATGCAATTGTACCAATCTTGGGCCAAGGAAGAAATAAAAAAAATTAAATACTTCCTAGAATTCAATGAGAATAAAGATACAACATACCCATATCAGACACTTTGAAAGCAGTGCTAAGAGGAAATTTCGGAGTACTAAATGCTCACATGAAGAAACTGGAGAATAGTCACACTAAAGAATCAACAACACACCTGAAATCTCTAGAACAAAAAGAAGCAAACACACACACCGGAGGAATAGACACCAGGAAATAATCAAATTGAGGGCTGAAATCAATAAAGTAGAAACTTAGGAAAATACTACAAAGAATCAATGAAACAAAGAGCTGGTTCATCGAGAAAATCAACAAGTTAGAAAACCTTTATTCAAACTTACCAAAAGGCAGACAGTGAACATGCAAATTAATATCAGAAGTAAATAGGGGGACATAACAACAGACATTGAGGAAATCCACAGAACCATCAGGTCATACTTTGAAAACCTGTACTCTACAAAATTCGAAAATCTAAATGAAATGGAAAATTTTCTAAATAGATATCACTTACAAAGTTAAATCAAGAACAGATAAGCAATTTAAATAGGCCTATAACCTACAATGAAATAGAACAGTCATCAAAAGTCTCCCAACCAAAAAGAAGTCCAGCGCCAGATCATTTCAGGGCAGAATTCTATCAGAAATTCAAAGAACAGCCAATACCAAGTCTCCTCAAAGTATTCCACACAATAGAAGCAGAAAGGTCATTGCTAAACTCTTTTTATGAGGCTTCAATAACCTTGGTACCCAAACC
>NW_024430594.1:0-2378 GCF_017639785.1 Mesocricetus auratus
TAGTTTCTCACACAGAGTTATTCTTTAGTTTTCAAGATGTTGATTCTCAAGAAAAATGTTGTATCCTTTGTATTCAAGAAGTTACGCTTATAGATTGTCCCAGAGTGTTGTATCATTAACTTTCAATAACTTACACGTTTAGATTCTCACATAAAGTTGTATCTTTAATTTGCAATAAGTTACACGTGTAGATTCTCAGACAGTGTTCTGTCCTTAATTTTCAAGAAATTACACAAATAGATTCAAACACAACGTTATATTGTTAGTTTTTGATAAGATTACGCATATAATTTCTCACACAGTGTTGTATCGATATTTTCCAAGAAGTTACACGGGTAGATTTTCAAATTGTGTTATATGGTAAGATTTCAATATGTTTCACCTGTTGAATCACACACAGCTGTGTATCGTTAGTTTACAAAGGTATACTGGTAGATTATAACACAGAGTTGTGTCGTTAGTTTTCATTAAGGTACACGTGTAGAATCTCACACATCGTTGAATCATTAGGTTTCAAGAAGCTACGCATGTAGTTTCTCACAGAGTGTTGTATCGCTAGTTTTCAAGTAGTTGCACTTCTATATTCTTACACAGTTTTCTATCGTTAGTTTTCATTAAGGAACACGTGAAGATTCTCAAAGAGCATTGTTTCGTTAGTTTTTAATAAATTACACCTGTAGATTCGCACACAGCTTTGTATCATTATTTTTCCATAGGCTACACGTGGAGATACTCACACAATGTTGTATCATTAGTATTCAAGAAATTATGCTTGTATTTTTCTCATACAGTATTGTATCACTTGTTTCTTGTTGATACACTTATAGATTCTCACACAGTGTTGTATCTTTAGATTTCAAAAGGTTACAGGTGGAGATACTTACACAATGATGTATCTTTTATTTTCAATATGTTACACCTGTACATTCTCACATTGTGTTGCAATGTTACTTTTCAATAAGTTATGCTTATAGATTCTCACACTGAATTGTATACTTGTAGATTATCACAAATAATTTTAGCATTAGTTTTATATTAGTTTGAGGTGTAGAACCTCACACTGTGTTGTATCATTAGTTTTCAATAAGATACACGTGTAGATTCACACACAGCATTGTATCTTTAGATTTCAGTAATGACACGTGTAGAATCTCACATATCGTGGTATCCTTAGTTTTCAATTAGGTACACGTATGGATTCTCATGCAGCATTGTGTCGTTAGTTTTCAATAAGTTACACGTGTAGATTTTCACACAGTGTTGGATCGTTATTTCTCAATATGTTACATCTGTAGATTCTCACACAGCGTGGTATCGGCAGTTTTCAATGAGGTACATGTGTAGATTATCACACAGCATTATATCGTTAGTAATCGATAATTTACATATGTTGATTCTCACACAGCATTGTATCTTTAGTTTTCAATAAGTTTCACATGTTGATTCTCACAATTCTTGTATTGATAGTTTTCAATAAGTTGCATGTGTAGAATCTCACACATCGTTGTTTCCTTAGTTTACAATAAGTTACAAGTGTAGAATCGCACACAGGGTTGTGTCGTTTGTTTTCCATAATTTACACGTGTAGATTCTCAAACAGCATTCGATCGTTATTTTTCAATAAGTTATACTTGCAGATTCTCACACAGCATTGTATGGTTATTTTTCAATAAGGTACATGTGTAGATTCTCACACAATGTTGTATTGTTACTTTGCAATAAGGTACACGTGTAGAATATCAAAAAGCATTGTATCATTAGTTTTCAAGAAGCTACCCATGTACTTTCTCACACAGTTTTGTATCGCTAGTTTTCAAGTAGTTACATCATAGATTCTCATATAGATTTTTCTCGTTACTTTTCAATATGGTACAATTGTAGAATCTCACACAGCCTTGTAACATTTGTTTTCAAGAAGCTATGCATATAGTTACTCACACAGTGTTGTATCGCTAGTTTTCAAGTAGTTACACTTATAGATTCTTAAATAGTTTTGTATCATTAGTTTTCAGGAAACAACACATGTCATTTCTCACACAGTGTTGTATCAATGTTTTCCAAGAATTTACATGTGTAGATTCTCAAACTATGTTGTATCGTAAGTTTTCAATATATTTCCCCTTTAGATTCTCTCACAGCAATGTATCATTAGTTTGCAATAAGGTACACATGTAGATTATCACACAGCGTTGTAGATTTAGTTTTCAATAAGTTGCACGTGTAGAATCTCACACTGTTGTATCGTTAGTTTTCAATACGTTGCACTTGTAGATTGTAACACAGAGTAGTGTCGTTAGTTTTCAATAAGTTAGTTGAAAACTAACAATACAGCACTGTGTGAGAATCTATCTGCGTAACTTCTTGAAATCTAACGATAC
>NW_024430595.1:0-10871 GCF_017639785.1 Mesocricetus auratus
GTGAGAAACAAACTGTGTGAAAACAAACGATACTACCCTGTGTGTGAATCTACAAGTGTAACTTCTTGAAAATTAATGACACAACACTGTGAGACAATTTACATGCGTAACTTCTTGACAACAAACTATATAAAACTCTGAAATAATTCTTGTATAATTCCTGGAAAAGTAACGACACAGCACTGTGTGAGTATCTATAAGTATATCTTATAGAAAGTTAACGATACAACACTGTGTGAGAATCTACACATGTTCCTTATAGTAAATTAACGTTACAACACTGTGTGATAATCTATATATTCTACTTCTTGAAAATTAATGACACAACACTGTGTGAGAATCTATAAGCATAACTCTTCAAAACTAGCCTTATAACCTTGTGTGAGAAACTACGTCTGTAACTTCTTGGAATCTCTCAATACAACACTGTGTAAGAATGTAAATGCGTAAATTCTTGAAAAACTAACGATACAACGCTGTGTGAGATTCTACACGTGTACATTATTGAACACTAACTATACAAAAATGTGTGAGATTTTACACATGTACCTTATTGATAACTAACGATACAACGATGTGTGAGATTCTACACATGTACCTTATTTAAAACGGGCAATACAAGCTGTGTGAGAATCTACAGATGTAACTTTTTGAAAACTAAAGATACAACACTGTGTAAGTTTGTACACGTGTAACTTATTGGAAAATAATGATACAACACAGTGTGAGAATCTACACTTGTAACTTCTTGGAAACTATCGACACAAAAATAATGATCCAATGCTGTGTGAAAATCTACAAGTGGAACTTATTCAAAACTAACGATATAACACAGTTTAAGAATCTACACTCGTACCTTCTTAGAAACTACCTACACAACACTGTGTGAGAAACTACATGCGTAATTTCTTGAAAATGATGAAACAAAGTTGTGTGAGATTCTACACGTGTACCTTATTGAAAACAAATGAAACAACACTGTGTGAGATTCTACACTTGTACCTTATTGAAAACATATGAAACAACACTGTGTGAGATTCTACACGTGAACCTTATTGAAAACTAACGACACAACACTATGTGTGATTCTACACTTGTAACTTATGGAAAACTAACTCTATAACGCTTTGTGAGATTCTACACGTGTACTTTATTGAAAACTAACTATACAACGCTGTGTGAGATTCTACACATTTAATGTATTGAAAAATAACGATACAAGGCTGTGTGAGATTCCACACATGTACCTTATTGAAACCAAATGATACAAAGCTGTGTGAGAATCTACAGGTGTAACTTATTGAAAACTATCCATACAATGCTGTTTGAGAAGCTACATGTGTACCTTAATGATAACTAACGATACAATAATGTGTGAGAATTCATAACTGTAATTACATCAACACAAGCGATACACATCTGTGAGAGAACCTACATGTGTAAATTCTTGAAAGCTAACGATACAATGCTGTGTGCGATTATACACGTGTAACATATTGAAAACTAACTCTACAACTCTGTGTGATAATCTGCATGTGTAATATATTGAAAACTAACGACTCAGCGCTGTGTGAGATTCTACACGTATACCTTATTGAAAACTAACGATACAACCATGTATTAGGTTCGACACGTGTATCGTATGGAATAATAACGATAAATCGATGTGTGAGAATCTGCACGTGTACCTTATTGAAAACTAACGATACAATGCTGTATGAGATTTTACAAGTGCACCGTATTTAAAACAAATGATACAAAGCTGTGTATCTACAGGTGTAACTTATTGAAAACAAGTGATAGAACACAATATAAGAATCTACATGTGTAACTTCATGGAAGCTATCGATACAACACTGTGTGAAAAACTACATGGGTAATTTCTTGCAAACTAATGATACAACACTGTGTGAGATTCTATACGTGTACGTTCTTGAAAACTAATGACACAACGCTGTTTGAGAATCTACCGGTGTAACTTATTGAAAACTAAAGATGCAACACTGGGTAAGTATCTACATGTGTACCTTATTGAAAACTAAAGATACAGCGCTGTTTGAGAATCTACACTTGTACCTATTGAAAACTAACGATACAATGCTGTTTGAGAATCTACACATGTACCTAATTAAAAACAAATGATACAACAGAGTTTGAGAATCTACCCGTGTAACTTCTTGGAAAATATCGATACAACACTGTGTGAGAAACTACGTGTGTAATTTCTTGAAAACTAACGATTCAAAACTGTGTGAGAATCTGTAACTGTAACTACTTAAAAACTAGCGATACATTACTGTGTGAGAACATACATGAATAGCTTCTTGCAAACTAACGATACAATGCTGTGTGATATTCTACGCATGAACCTTATTGAAAACTAACGATACAAATCTATGTGAGAATTTACAGGTTTAACTTATTGAAAACTAAAAATACAACACTGTGTAAGTATCTACACGTGTAACTTGTTTAAAACTAATAATACAACAGAGTTTAAGAATCTACCCATGTATCTTCTTGGTAACTATTGACACAACACTGTGTGAGAACCTACATGTGTAATAGCTTGAAAATTAACGATACAACAGTGTGTGTTTCTACAAGTGCACCTTAATGAAAACTAACTCTACAACGCTCTGTGATAATTTATACATGTACCTTATGGAAAATTAACCATACAACGCTGTGTGAGATTCAAAACATGTACCTTATCAAAAACTAACGATGCAATGCTATGTAAGAATCTACTGGTATAATTTATTGAAAACTAAAGATACAACACTGGGTAAGTATGTACACGTGTACCTTATTGAAAACTAAAGATACAGTACTGTGTAAGAATCTACACTTTTACCTATTGAAAACTAACAATACAACAGTGTGTAAGATTCTATATGTGCAACTTATTGAAAACTAATGCTACAATGCTGTGTGATAATTTATACATGTACCTTATTGTAAATTAAGGATACAATGCTGTGTGAGATTCAACAGGTATGCCTCATCGAAAACTAATGATGCAATGCTGTGTTAGAATCTACTGGTGTAACTTATTGAAAACTAATTATCCAACACTGTGTGAGAATCTACACGTGTAAATTATTGAAAACAAATGACACAACACTGTGTGCAATTCCACACGTGTAAGTTTTTGAAAACTAACGCTACAATTCTATGTGATAATCTACACGTGTAATTTATTGAAAACTACCGATTCAACGCTGTTTGAGATTCTACATGTACCTTACTGAAAACTAACGATACAACGGTGTGTGAGATTCTACAAGTGGACCGTATTGAAAACAAACGATACAACACAGTTTAAGAATCTACCCAAGAACGTTTATAGAAATTATCGACACCACACTGTGTGAGAAACTATATGCACAATTTCCTGAAAACTAACGATACAAATCTGTTTGAGAAGCTACACGTGTACCTTATTGAAAACTAATGATACAGCACTGTGAGAATCTACACGTGCACCTTATTGAAAACTAACAATACAACACTGTGTGAGAAACTATATGTGTAAATTATGGAAAACTAACGATATAACACTGTGTGAGAATCTCCATATGTAACTTCTTCAAAACTATCCTTATAACCTTGTGTGAGCAACTACATGTGTAACTTCTTGGAAACTATTGATACAACACTATGTGAGAAAATACATGCATAAGTTGTTGAAAACTATCGAAACATATCAATGCGAGAATCTATAAGCAATACTTATTGAATACCGTCAATACAACACTGTGTGAGGAATTATATGCGTAACTTCTTGAAAAGTAACCATAAATTACTGTGTGAGATTCTAAACATGTACCTTATTGAAAACTAACTATACGACAGTATGTTTATGGAAAACTAAAGATATAACAGTGTGTGAGAATCTACATATGTAAATTCTTCAAAACTAGCCTGATAACCTTGTGTGAGAAACTCCATATGTAACTTCTTGGATACTATCGATGCAACACTGTGAGAAACTACATGTGGAACTTGTTGAAAATTAAAGAAACAACTCTCTTTGAGAATCTATAAGCGATACTTCTTGAAAACCACCAATACAAAAATGTGTGAGGAACTACATGCATAACTCTTTGAAAACAAAGGATACAACGCTGTGTGAGATTCAAAACTTGTAGCTCATTGAAAACTGCCAATACAAGCTGTGTGAGAATATACAGATGTAACTTAGTGAAAACAAACAATTCAATGCTGTGTGAGATTATTTACATGTACCTTATTGAAAACTAAAGATACAACGATGTGTGAGGTTATTTATGAGTACCTTATTGAAAACAAACAATACAATGGTGTATGAGAATCTACAGGTGTAACTTACTGAAAACGAACGCTACAATGTTGTGTGAGAATCTACACGTGCAACTTATTGAAAACTAACGCTACAACTCTGTGTGATAATCTACACGTGTACGGTATTGAAAATTAACGACACAACATTGTGTGTGATTCTACACGAGTACCTTATCGAAAACAAACTATACGTCGCTGTGTGAGAATCTACACGTATACCTTATTGATAACAAATGATTCAACAATGTGTGAGAATCTATGAATGTAACTACATGAAAACAAGCAATACAACACTGTGTCATAAACAACATGCGTAAATTCTTGAAAAATAACCATAAAATGCTGTGTGAGATTCAACATGTGTATCGTACTGAAAACTAAAGGTACAATGCTGTGTGAGATTCTACATGTGTAATTTATTGAAAAATAATGACATAACACTGTGTACAATTCTACACATGTAACTTATTTAAAATTAACGCTACAACGCTATGTGATAATCTACAGGAGTAATTTATTGAAAACTAATGATTGAACGCTGTGTGAGAAATTACATGTTTAACTTCTTGAAAAATCTCGATACAATGCTGTGTGTGATTCTACACGTGTAGCGTATTGAAAACTAAAGATGCAATGCTGTGTGATATTCTACATGTGTACTTTATTGAAAACAATGATACAAATCTGTGTGATAATCTACAAGTGTAACATATTGAAACCTAACGATACAACACTGTTTGAGAATCTATAAGTGTAAGTACTTGAAAACTAAAGATACCTTACAGTGTGAGAAACTTCATGCCTAACTTCTTGAAAACTGACGATAGAACACTGTATGAGAATGCTCAAAACTAACGATACATACTTTGTGAGAAACTACATGTGTATCTTACTGAAATGTAACCATATAACAGTTTGTGAGAATCTACACATGTAACTTCTTCAAAACTAGCCTTATAACCTTGTGAGAGAAACTACATATGTAACATTTTGGAAAATATCAGTAACACACTATGTGAGAAACTATATGTGTAACTTGATGAAAACTAACAAAACAACACTTTGTGAGAATCTATAAGCGATAATTCTTGAAAACCATCAGTACAACACTGTGTAAGGAACTATATGCAAAACTTCTTGAAACCTAATGATACAACGCTGTGTGAGTTTCTACACCTGTACATTTTTGAAAACTAATGATACAACGCTGTGTGACAATCTACACATGTAACTTATTCAAAGCAATTGAGACAACACTATGTGAGATTCTACACGTGTACCTTATTGAAAACTAATGCTATTACGCTGTGTGATAATCTACATGTGTAACTTCTTGAAACCTAATGATACAACACTGTGTGAGACATCATGTATATCTTATGGAAAACTAATATAATAACACTTTGTGAGAATCTACACATGTAACATCTTCATTACTAGCTTCATAACCTTGTGTGAGAAACTACATGTGTACTTTTTTTTGAAACTATCGTTACAAAACTGCATGAGAATCTCCATGTGTAACATGTTGTAAACTAATCAAACAACTCTGTGTGAGAATCTATAAGCGATATTCCATGTTAGTCATCAATAGAACACTGTGTGAGGAACTACATGTGTAACTTCATGAAAACTAAGGATACAATGCACTGTGATTTTCTACACTTGTAACTTATTGAAAACTAACCATACAACAGTGTGTGAGATTCGACACTTGCAAGTTATTCAAAACTAATTCTACAAGGATGTGTGATAATCTACCCGTGTATCTTATTGAAAACTAGCAGTGCAAGCTGTGTGAGAATATAGAGGTGTAACTTATAGAAAACTAAAGATAAAATACTTTGTAAGTATCTACACGTGTAACTTATTGAAAACTAACGATACAATGCTGTGTGAGATTCAACACTTGTATCTTATTGAAAACAAATGATACAACAGTGTGTGAGATTCTAAACGTGCAACTTACTGAAAACTAACGCTACAACGCTGTGTGATAATCTACACATGTATCTTATTGAAAACAAAGGATACAATGCTGTGTGAGATTCTCCAAGTGTACCTTATTTCCAACTAACGATAAAATGCTGTGTGAGAATCTACAGGTGAAACTTATTGAAAACTAACGATCTAACAGTGTGTGAGTATCTACACGTGTAAATTATTGAAATCTAACGACACAACACTGTGTGTGATTCAACACGTGTACCTTATTGAAAAATAATGATAAAACAGTGTGTGAGATTCTACACGTGCAACTTATTGAAAACTAATGCTACAATGCTGTGTGATAATTTCCCCGTTTACCTTATTGAAAATTAAATGATACAACGCTGTGTGAAAATCTACACGTGTAACTTATTGAAAATTAACGATTCAATGCTGTGTGAGATTCTCAACGTCTACCTTATTGAAAACGAAATATACAAAGATGTGTGAGATTATACATGTGTACCTTATTGAAAACTAAGGATACAACAATGTGTAAGATTCTACACGTGTACCTTATTTAATACAAAGGATACAACGATGTGTGAGAAACTAAACGTATCTGTTATTGAAAACTAATGACTCAACACTGTGTGCGATTCTACACGTGTACTTTACTGATAACTAACGATACAACAATGTGTGAGAATCTATAAGTGTAAATACTTGAAAACAAGCGATACAACACTGTGTCAGAAACTACATGCGTAAATTCTTGAAAAATAACCATACAATGCTATGTGAGATTCTACATGTGTACCTTACTGAAAACTAAAGATACAATGCAGTGTGAGATTCTACAGATGTAATTTATTGAAAACAAATGACACAACACTGTGTGCGATTCTACACGTGTAACTTATTTAAAATTAACGCTACAACGGTGTGTGATAATCTACAGGAGTAATTTATTGAAAACTAATGATTCAACGCTGTGTGAGAAACTACAGGTGTAACATATTGCAACCTAACGATAACAACACAGTGTGAGAATGTACACCTGTACTTTATTGATAACTAACGAGACAACACTGTTTGAGAATCTATAAGTGTAAGTACTTGAAAACTAAAGATACAATACAGTGTGAGAAACTACATGCCTAACTTCTTGAAAACTGACGATAGAACACTGTGTGAGAATGTACACGTGTAACTTATTCAAAACTAACTATACAAACTTTGTGAGAACCTACATGTGTTATTACTGAAATCTAACGATATAACAATTTGTGAGAATCTACACATGTAACTTCTTCAAAACTAGCCTTATATCCTTGTGTGAGAAACTACATATGTAACTTTTTGGAAACTATCAACAAAACACTATGAGAGAAACTACATGTGTAAATTGATGACAACTAATGAAACAACACTGTGTGAGGGACTACATGCATAACTTCTTGAAACCTAATGATACAACGCTGTGTGTGATTCTACACATGTACCTTATTGAAAACAAACGATACAACACAGTTTAAGAATCTACCCGTGTACCTTCTTGGAAGCTATCGATACAATACTGTGGAAGAAACTACATGCGTAACTTGTTGAAAATTCACAATACAACTCTGTTTGAGAATCTAAAAGCAATACTTCTATAAAACCATCAATACAACACTGTGTGAGGAACTACATGCGTAACTTCTTGAAAACTAACGATACAATGCTTTGTGAGATTCTACACCTGTACCTTATTGAATCTACCCATGTATCTTGTTGAAAATTAACGATTCAACACTGTTTGTGAATCTATAAGCCTAACTTCTTGAAAACTAACGATACAAGACTCTCTGAGAATCTACATGTGTAAATTATGGAAATTAAGGATACAATACTGTGTGAGAATCTCCACGTGTATCTTACTGAAAATCAATGATACAACCTTGTGTGAGAATCTAATCTTCTATCTTATTGAAAACTAATAATACAACACTTTGTGAGAATCTATATTTGTAACTTCTTGAAAACTAACGATACAACACTGAGTACAAAATTACAAGCATAACTTCTTGAAAATGAAGAAATAATTCTGCATGAGAAATTACGTTAGTTACTTCCTGAAAATTAAAATTACAACACTGTGTGAGAATCTACAAGTGTAACTTCTTGAAAACAAATCATACAATACTGTGTGAGAAACTACATGTTTAACTTCTTGAAATCTAATGATACAACACTGTGTGAATATCTATATTCGTAACTATTTGAAAACTAACGATACAATACTGGTTGAGAAACTATGTGTGTAACTTCTTGAAAAATAAAGATACAACACTGTGTGAGAAACTAATTGTGTAACTTCTTGAAAACTAACGTAACAACACTGTATGAGAATCTATATTCGTAATTTCTTGAAAACAAATGATACAACACTGAGTTCTAAAAAACACGTATAACTTCTTGAAAACTGACAAGATAATTCTGTGAGAGAAACTACATTAGTAACTTATGGAAACCTTATGATACAACACTGTGTGACAAACTACATGTGTATCTACTTGAAAACTAACGATACAACACTGTTAGAGAATCAATAAGCATAACTTCTTGAAAACTAACGATACAACACTGTGTGAGAATCTACAAGTGTAACTAATTGAAAGATAATGAAACGACACTGTCTGAGAATCTATATTTGTAACTTATTGAAAACTAATGATATAACACTCTGTGAGAAACTACACGTGTATAATTTTGAAAAGTAACGATGCAACCCTGTGTGAGAATATATAAGTGTATCTTCTTGAAAACAAACGATACAACGCTGTGTGAGAAACTACATGTTTAACTTCTTGAAAGCTAACGATACAAAACTAAAGTCAAACTATAAGCATAACTTCTTGAAAACTAATGAATTACTCGGTGTGAGAAACTACGTTAGTAACTCTTGAAAATTAATGATACAACACTGTGTGTGAATCTACTAGTGTAACTTCTTGAAAACAAAACATACAACACTGTGTGATCAACTACGTGTTTAACTTATGGAAAACTAACGATACAACCCTGTCCAGAATCTACATGAGTAACATTGAAAGTTAACGATATAACATTGTGAGTATATACACATGTAACATATTGAAAATTAATGATACAACACTTTCTGAGAATCTACATGTGTCACTTATTGAACAATGAAGATACAACATGTGTGAAAATCTACTCGTGTAACTTCTTGATAACTAATGATACAACACTGTGTGGGAAACTACATATGTAATTCTTGAAAACTAATAACAAGAAACTACATGTGTTACTTGTTGAAAACAAATGATACAAAGCTGCTTTTACATCTATATGGGTAATTTATTGGAAACAAAGGAAACAACACTTTGTGGGAAACTACGTGAGTAACATCTTGAAAACAAACGATACAATATTGTGTGAAAATCTATATTTGTAACTTATTGAAATTAAAGATAAAATGTGTGAGAATCTACATGTGTAACATATTGAAAACTAATGATACAACACTGTGAGAACCTATAAGCACAACTTCTTGAAAACTAATGATAGAACACTGGCTGAGAATCTACAAATGTAACTAATGGAAAGTTAACGATCCAACACTGTGTGAGAATCCACATGTGTAAGTAATTGAAAATTAACAAAACAACACTGTGTGAGTACCTATGTGGGTAGCTTCTTGAAAACTAATGATTCAGCACTGTGGGAGAATCTATCTACATAAATACTTGAAATTTAACGAAACAATTCTGAGTTCTAAACTGGATGCGTAACTTCTTGAAAACTAACAAAATAACTCTGTGTGAGAAACTAAATTAGTAACTTCTAGAAAACTAACGACACAAAACTGTCTGGATATCTACACATGTAATTTAATGAAAATTAGCGATACAACACTGTCTGAGAACCTACACGTGTAACTTATTGAAAATTAATGATGCAACACTGTGTGAGAATCTACACGTGTAACTAATTGAAAACTAATTATACAACGCTGTCTGAGAATCTACACGTGTAACATATAGAAAACTAACGATACAACACTGTGTGAGAATAAATAAGAGTAAATTCTTGAATACTACCGATACAACACTGTGTGAGGATCTACAAGTGTAACTAATTGAAAGTATATTTGTACCTTCTTTAATATAGGACACAACACTGTGTAAAAATCTACACGTATATATTATTGAAAATTAATGATACAACACTGTCTGAAAATCTACAAGTGTATCTTATTTAAAACTAACCATACAACACTGGATGAGAAACTACATATGTAACTACTTAAAAATTATCGATACAACACTGTGTGAAAAAATACACGTGTATCTTATTGAAAAGTAATGATACAACAATGTCTGAGAATCTACACATGTATCCTATTGAAAAGTAACTATAAAAACTGTGTTTGAAACTTTATGCATATCTTCTTGAAAATAAAGGACAAAATACTGTCTGAGAACCTACAGTGTAACTTATTGAAAACTTACGATACAACACTGTGTGAGAAACTACATTTGTAAAATTTTGAAAACTAATGATACAGCACTGTCTGAGAATCTACACGTGTAACCTATTTAAAATGA
>NW_024430596.1:0-7364 GCF_017639785.1 Mesocricetus auratus
AGTTCGAGGCTGGGCTGGACCGATAGCCTCCAAAACAATACAGAGAAACCCTGTCTTGTAAAAACCAAAAAAAGCAATCACACGAGTAGATCTTACATCTTCTAAGTTGAAATGGCAATCTGTGGAACCCCCACCACAAGCAAGTCTATTGTATGAGGAAACAGCCTGGAGACTGAAATGAAAGACAAGTCATCTGGTCATTTTTGCTAAGATGTCTATTCTTTATTGTAGAGAGGGTGCAAACTTATATACAGGCTTACAGCACAGTGGAAAAACCCCAGGTGGAATAGTGTGTTCCTCAGTGGGACAACGCTGGGTCAGTAAGTCAGGAATAGAAAACAGGATAACCTTGGACTAGAAAAGAGGATGTACCTGTTGACTGTCCAGCAACTCACAGAGACCCCGATGGGGCTGTTCCCAACATCTTCCCTTTCTTAAAATACAAATTAGCACCTGTTTCAGGTGATTAGGATGTTATTGACAACCTTACCTCTCAATGGAATAACGACTCAGGCTGTATGACCCTGTTTCTTACGTTGCCTGGCATCCCTATTGATCACCTGTAATTGCCTGCCTAATTTTCTATAGGCTCAACCAGAGTTGAGTTGAAGGATTTTCAATGGTCCTTGAGTGAATATTTTTCTAGCACAAAGACGCCTCCACCAAATGATGCATATGATAGTAAGTCCTATGTCTACAAGGCCCAGATTGGGGCCCTGGATCATACTTTGATTAAGTTCCTTGCTATCTGAGATCCCCTATGGGTATTCTCTCCAGAGGATGGAGGATCTTGGGTATTTTTCATGCTAATAATTTGATTTGCCAATTAATGAATATAAACTTTGGCAGGGGTAATAAAATGCACATCAGGTAGGCAAACATGTTTAAGGTATTTTTTACCAAGATTTAAAATTCCTACCTGGACTAAGTCATTTAAGCATCTCTGAGTGCTGAAAGCCTCTGTTGCCTCCCCTGCCAGTTTATCCTTTGTGCAGACTGTAGTTACAGACTGTGAGATTACAGTCCCAGAAACAATAGCTGCTGTAACAGAAATAACTACAATCACCCCAGTAGTGATGTCAAATAGTGTTTTTCCTTTTTGATGCATTAGGGCAAGTTGTATTTCTCTGTAAAAATACATTAGCTTATGGTATGAGTCCATGAATATGAACCACCAAGCCTTATGTTTCACCACTTCAACAGCTTTTCGAGTGGCCATGTCCTGCTCACATCCTGAAAAGGGGCTTTTGCCACTCATCACTGTCCATACCAGTGTCTAACTGTTTGCAATGCGTCCTTCTTCCCCAAAGGTAAAAAGTGGCAACATGAATTCTGTGTTTCAAGGTGCATCAGTGGCATGCTACTAGTCTTCCTGTTCTTTGTAAGCTCTGGGATTAAAACTGTTGCATCTGGGAATTTGATGCAACAGGCCTGTTGAGAACCTGGAAATCTTGAACTGAATATATCCTTTATTTCATGATTTCATTTTAGGATTTTTTCTGCTCTATGTGTCATACCAAATGTTCTGAAACCACCAAGCTTTATGTTTTCCTTGCAAGAAAACCCAAATACAGCCGATACCCCAAATTACGGCAGACTTGTTTCTTCTCTCTAGCGCATAGAGGTCTCCATTAGCCATGACCCAAAGTCAAAGATTGCTGTTTGCGTCCACATTTAAAAAAGTAAAAAGGAGGAGTGTATTACTTAATGAAACATGTGGGAATTAGGGACATTACTCACCCTTGTTAATATTTTGACTCATGTATGTTGGCATTCCCCATTTGTTTATTGGCCATCAATAATTGTGATGTCACAGTGCACTATAGTGATGTCACAATGGATAATTGTGATGACATAGGGCACAATTGTGATGTCACACTGTATAACTGTATGTCACAGTACACACTAGTGATGTCACAAAATATAATTGTGATGTCACAGTGCAGTATAGTTATATCAGAGTGTATAATTGTCACTGCAGAATAGTGATGTCACAAAGTATAATCGTGATGACACAGTGTACTATGGTGATGTCACAATGTATAATTGTGATGTCATAGTGCAGTATAGTGATTTCACGATGTATAATTTTTATGTCATATTGCACTATAGTGATGTAAAAATGGATACTTGTGATGTCATAGTGCAGTATCGTGAAGTCACAGTGTATAATTTTGATATCACAGTGCACTACAGTGATGACATGGTGTATAATTGTGATTTCACAGTGCACTATAGTGATGTAAAAGTATATAATTGTGATGTCATAGTGCATTCTAGTGAAGTCACATTGTATAATTGTGAAGCAACAGTGCACTTTAGTGATGTTACAGTGTATAATTGGCTTTCATAGTGAAGTATAGTGATGACACGGTGTATAATTGTGATGTCATAAAGCAGCATAGTGATGTCACAGTGTATAATTGTGATGTCACAGTGCATATAGTCAAGTCACAGTGTATAATTGTGATATCAAAGTGCAGTATTGTGATGTCTCAGTGTAAAATTGTGATGTTATAGAGCAGCATTGTGATATTACTGTGTATAATTATGAAGTCATAATGCACTATAGTGATGTCACAATGTATGATTGTGATGTCACAATGCATTTTAGTGATGCCACAGTGTATAATTGTGATGTCACAGTGCACTTTAGTGGTGTCACAGTGTATAATTGTGTTCATAGTGCACTATAGTGATGTCACAGTGTGTAATTGTGATGTCATAGAGCAGTATAGTGATGTCACAGTGTATAATTGTGATGTCATAATGCACTATAGTGATGTCACAATGTATAACTGTGATGTTATAGTACAGTATTGTGATGCCACACTGTATAATTATGATGTCACCCTTCACTGCTGTGACATAACAGTGTGTAATTGTGTTTCATACTGCAGAATAGTGATGTCACAATGTACACTTGTGATGTCATAGTGCACTATAGTGTATAATTCTTATGTCGTATTGCACTATAGTAATGTCACGTTGTGTAATTGTAATGTCATAGTGCACTGTAGTGATGTCACAATGTATAATTTGGATGTCATAGTCCACTTTAGTGATGTCACAGTATATAATTGTAATTCCTAGTGCAGAATAGTGATGCCACTATGTGTAGTTGACATGTCATATTGCACTATATTGTAAAATTGTTATGGCATAGTGCACTTTAGTGATGCCACAGTGTATAATTGTGTTCATAGTGCACTATAGTGATGTCACAGTGTATAATTGTGATGTCACAGTGCAGTATAGTGATGTCAGAGTGTATAATTGTGAGATCATAGTGCCGAATAGTGATGTCACAGTGTATAACTGTAATGTCATAGTGCAGTATTGTTAAGTCACAGTGTATAATTGTCATGTTTCAGTGCTCTATATCGATGTCACAATGTATACTTGTGATGTTATAGTGCACTTTAGTGATGTCACCCTGTATAATTGTGATGTCACAGTGAACAATAGTGATGTCACAGTGTATAATTGTGTTTCATATTGCACTATAGTGATGTCACAGTATGTAATTGTGATGTTATAGTGCAGTATTTTGATGTCATAGTCAATATTTGTGATGTCATACTGCAGGATAATGAAGTCACAGTGTGTAATTGTGTTCATAGTGCACTACTGTGATGTCACAATGTATAATTGTGATGTCACAATGCACTATAGTGATGTCACAGTGTATAATTGTGATACCAAAGAGCAGTATAGTGATGTCACAGTGTATAAATGTCATGTCACAGTGTATAATTGTGATATCAAAGTGCAGTATTGTGATGTCACAGTATAAAATTGTGATGTTATAGAGGAGTATTGTGATATTACTGTGTATAATTGTGAAGTCATAATGCACTGTGGTGTTGTCACAATGTATGATTGTGATGTCACAATGCACTTTAGTGAAGCCACAGTGTGTAATTGTGATGACATTGTGCAGTATAATCATGTCACATTGCATAATTGATGTCACAATATATTATTGACTGTGACATCACAATACTGCACTATAACATCACAATTATATACTGTGACATCACTATAGTGCTCTATAACTTCACAGTTATACACTGTGACATCACTATAGTGTAATATGACATCACAATTATACACAGTCATGTCACAAAGCTGCACTATGATATCACAATTATACACTGTGACATCATTTTTCTGCACAGTAACTTCACAATTATCAACTGTGACATCAAAATACTGCACTATAACATCACAATTAAACACTGTGACATCACTATAATGCAAAATAACATCACAATTATACACTGTGATATCACTACGGTGTACTATGACATCACAACTGTACATTGTGACATCACTATTCTGCACTATGAAACACAATTATACACTGTGACATCACTGCAGTGCTCTATGACATCACAATTTTACATGGGACATCACTATAGTGCACTGTGAAATCCCAATCATACACTGTGATATCACTATCCTGCCCCATTACATCATAATTATACACCATAGTGGACTATGACATCACAACTATCCACTGTGACATCACTAGAGTGCACTATGACATCACAATTATCCACTGTGACATCACAATACTGAACAATAACATCACAATTATACTGTGCCATCAGTATACTGCACTATGATATCACAATTATACACCATGGCATCACTAAAATGCAAAATAACATCACAATTATACAATGAGATATCACTATGGTGCACTATGACAACACAATTACACAATGTGACATCACTATAGTACAATACGACATCACAATTATACACTATAGTGCACGATGACATCACAACTGTACATTGTGACATCACTATTCTGCACTATTAAACACAATTATACATTGTGATGTCACTCCAGTGCACTATGATATCACAACTATACATTGTGACATCACTATAGTGCACTGTGATATCACAACTGTACATTGTGACATCACAATACTGCACTATAAATCACAATTATACCTTGTGACATCACTATAGTCTAATGTGACATCACAATTACACATCATGACATCACTATACAGCATTATAATAATTAAACACTGTGACATCACTATACTGCACTAAGACTTCACAATTATACACCGTGACATCACTATAGTGCATTATGACATCACAATTATACATCATGACATCACTATGCAGCATTATATCATCATAATTATACATTGTGTCATGACTATAGTGCACTGTGACATCACAATTATGCACTGTGTCATCACTATAATGCACTATGATACCAAAATTATACACTGTGACATCATGATAGTGCACTATGACATCACAATTATACACTATAATGCAATATGACATCACAACTATACATTATGACATCACTATAGTGCACTGTGACAGCAAAATTATATACTGTGACATCACTATATTGCACTGTGACATCACAATTATACACTGTAACATCAGTATAGTGCACTGGGATAGCACAATTATACATTGTGACATCACTATAGTGTACTGTGACATCACAATTATGCACTGTGACATCACTATACTACACTATGACATCACAATTATACACTAAGACATCACTATTTTGCACTATGTACACAATTATACACTGTGACATCAATAAAGTGGACTATGACATCAAAATTAAACATTGTGACTGCAATATACTGCACTATGACATCACAATTATACACTGTGACATCACATTAGTGCACTATGAACACAATTATACACTGTGACTTCACTATCCTGCATTATGAAATACAATTGTACTGGGACATAACTAACGTGTACTGTGACATCACAATCATACATTGTGACATCACTATGGTGCATTATGACATCACAATTATACATCGTGACATCAGTATGCTACACTATATCATCACAATTATACATTGTGTCGTCACTATAGTGCACTGTGACATCACAGTTATCCACTGTGTCATCACTATACTGCATTATCACACCAAAATTATCACTATAGTGATGTCACAATGTATAATTTTGATGTCATAGTGCAGTATAATGATATCACGGTGTAATTGTGATGTCATAATGCAGTATAGTGATGTCAAAGTCCATAATTTTTATAGTGTCACTATGTACAATTGTGATGTCGCAGTGCACTATAGTGTTTTATAATGCAGAATAGTGATTTCACATTTTTTAGTTGTGATGTCATATAATTTTGATGTCACAATGGATAATTGTGATGTCACATTGCACTATAGTGATGTCACAGTACATAATTGTGATGTCATACTGTAGTATTCCTTGTGACATCAATAGAGTGCACTGTGACATCACAATTATACAGGGGGTCATCACTATAGTGCAATATGACATCACAATTTTCCATTGTGACATCACTATAATGCACTGTGACATAACAATTATACACTATGCTGCACTATGACATTACAATTATACATACATTGTGACCTCACTATAGTGCAATATGACATCACATTACAGAAGATAACATACATGAGTTATCCTCTGACTTCTATATGGCACATTCATATCTACACACATATCAATACACACAAGTAAAATCAATAAAAAAATAAAGATAAAAAACCAAAAAACTTAAGATCCAATAAAAAGGACAATAATATCTGACTCTAAGGTAGAGTTCAAGGTCATACAACACAAGGGTAATTCACCCTGGGCTAAATGAGATCCTATCTAAAAAAAATGAAAAAAGCCAAAGCAGCAGCTAGAAAGGTAACTCAGGAGTAAAAGGCACTTGCTGCTCTGTGCTTCATAAAGACCTCGTTCAGTTCAATTCCCAGCACTTGTTAGCTCACGACTACTTATAAATCAAGTTCTAGAAGATAACACCCGCTTATGGTTTCCATAGCAAATATACGCAAATGGTACACATATATACACACACTCAGTCACCCACACATAAATAAAAATAAATTTCTAAACACAAAACAAAACAAAACCCCAAGAGCTTTGCAATACAACAAAACCTGAATATTATGCAAAATAGTCCTCAGTAAGTAAATCCAAATCAGTAAGTTTGGGTCTGACCAACAAGCAACAGTAATCTTTCCTTATGATATATGCAGAATGTATCAGTGAAATTATTTAAGTACTAAGAGTTCAAAGCAAAACAGAATTAATCAGAGGGGAAAGCTGTTTATTAAAAAATTCTTTTTATTTGCGAGTCTCATGTCACCCAGACTGGACTCAAATTCCCTGTAAAAATGAGCTTGAACTCCTGCTCCAACTGCCTTACTTCCCAAGTGCTGGAGTTGTACCCTCATATCTGGCTTAATCCTGCTTTTATAAAGGTATAATCATGACTTGGTAGAGTGATTGCCTGTCATACAGTGGTTCTGTTCACTCCTTGTTTTTTCTGTCAGTGCTGAGGATAG